>NC_133545.1:9696969-10000000 GCF_048773025.1 Camelus bactrianus
GGTTAATTAAACTGGAGCTGAAGGTGCTGTGCTGGGTAAAGCTAAGAACATCAACAAGTCACTTTCTGCTCTTGGAAATGTCATCTCTGCTTTGGCTGAGGGTAGTACGGATGTTCCATATCGAGACAGTAAAATGACAAGAATCCTTCAAGACTCCCTAGGAGGGAACTGTCCAACCACTGTCGTCATTTGCTGCTCCCTGTCATCGTACAATGAGTCTGAAACAAAATCCACACTCCTGTTTGGTCAGAGGGCTAAAACAATTAAGAACACCGTGTGTGTCAATGTTGAGTTAACTGCAGAACAGTGGAAAAAGAAGTATGAAAGAGAAAAAGAAAAAAATTAGACCCTGCAAAACACCATTCAGTGGCTTGAAAGTGAACTCAACCAATGGCGTAATGGAGAGACAGTGCCCGTTGATGAGCAGTTTGACAAAGAGAAAGCCAACCTGGAAGCTTTTGCAGTGGACAAGGATGTCACTATTACCAACGATAAACCAGCAGGCACGATTGGAGTCACTGGAAACTTCACTGATGCTGAAAGAAGAAAGTGTGAAGAAGAAAATGCTAAATTATACAAACAACTGGATGACAAGGTAGCTGTCTGGTTCTCCTGGCACTGCTTGCTGAGAAGACTGTCTTTTCTCCATTGTGTATTCTTGCCTCCTTTGTCATAGATTGACTATAAGTGCATGGGTTTATTTCTGGACTTTCTATCCTGTTTCATTGATCTGTGTGTTTGGTTTTGTGCCAGTACCATACTGCTTTGCGTACTGTAGCTTTGCACAGCTAAGGATACCATCAACAAGATGAAAAGACAACCTACAGAATGGGAGACAATATTTGCAAATGATGCAACTGACAAAGGACTAATTTCCAGAACATACAAACATCTCATACACATTAATAGCAAGTAACCCAGTCAAAAACTGGGCTGAAGAACTAAATTGACATTTCTCCAAAAAGATATCCAGGTGGTCAACAAGGACATGAAAAGATGCTCAACATCACTAATTGTTAGAGAAATGCAAATGAAAACTACAATGAGATATCACCTCACACCAGTCGGAATGGCCATCATTAAAAAGTCTACAAACGATAAATGCTGGAGAGTGTGGAGAAAAGGGAACCCTCCTTCACTGATAGTGGGAATGTAAATTGGTGCAGCCACTATGGAGAACAGTATGGAGGTTCCTTAAAAAACTAAAAATAGACTTCCTGTATGATCCTGCAATCCCACTCCTGGGCATATACCTGGAGAGAAATATAATTCAAAAAGATACATGCACCCCAGTGTTCATAGCAGCACTATTTACAACAGCCAAGACATGGAAACAGCCTAAATGTCCATCGACAAATGACTGGGTAAAGATGTGGTATATTTATACAATGGAGTATTTCTTAGCCATAAAAAAGAATAAAATAATGCCATTTGCAACAACATGGATGGACCTGGAGATTGTCACTCAAAGTGAAGTAAGCCAGAAAGAGAAAGAAAAATGCCATATGATATTCCTTGTGTGTGGAATCTTGGGGGGAAAAAAAGGATACAAATGAACTTATCTACAAAACAGAAACAGACTCTCAGATATAAGAGAACAAACTTATGGTTACCAGTTGGTAAAGGGGGTGGGAAGGGATAAATTGGGAATTCAAAAATTGCACCTCTTGGGGAGTGATGGAGATGTTAGCTATCTTGATTGTGGTGGTGGTTTCACAGGTGTACACATCTATCAAAATTCATCAAATTGTACCTCTGAAATATGTGTAGTTTACTGTACAGGAACCATACCACAATAAAGGTGTTTAAAAAAAAAGGTAAAATGATGACTATTCAGACATATAAATACTGAAATATTTATCACTAGATTTTTACCACAAGAAATGCTAAAGGACCATTGGCAGCAACCATGGATGCTCCTGGAAAATGTCATTCTAAGTGAAGTAAGCCAGAAAGAGAAAGAAAAATACCATATGAGATCGCTCATATGTGGAATCTAAAACAAAAACAAAAACAAAAACAAAAACAAAACAAACAAAGCATAAATACAGAACAGAAATAGACTCATAGACATAGAATACAGACTTGTGGTTGCCAAGGGGGTGGGAAGAGAGAGGCTGGGATTTCAAAATTATAGAACAGATAAACATAATTATACTGTACAGCACAGGGAAATATACAAAAGATCTTATGGTAGCTCACAGAGAAAGGAATGTGACAATGAATATATATATGTTCATGTATAATTGAAAAATTGTGCTCTACACTGGAATTTGACACAACATTGTAAAATGATTATAAATCAATAAAAAAGTTAAAAAAAAAAAAGAAATGCTAAAGGAATTCCTTTAACATGGAAAATGACAAAAGATGGCAATCTGTTCTTTCCAAAGAAATAAACATTTATTAATGGTAAATATGTAAGCAAATATAAAATACTATTTTTCTTATTTTAAAAATATTTTTTAAAGATATGGACTGTTGAAAGCAAAAATAATAACAATGCATTGTGGGTCTTACAGCATATGCAGAAGGGAAATGTAAAACAACAGTACAAGGAATGGGAGGGAAAACAGAAATAACACACTGTGGTTCTTACATTTTTGTGAAATGGTATGACGTCACTTGAAGGTAAATTGTGGTAAGTTAGACATGTATGCCATCACCAAAAAGTAATATTATAAATCAATATTATTTTAATAACTACAAATGAGATAAAAATGAATCATAAAAACACCCGATTACTCAAAAATAAGGCATAAAAGAGGAACCAAGAACAGATGTGATGAGTAGAAAGCATACAAAAAAATAGCAAGAGGACAGATTGAAACCCACCCCATATCAAGCATCAAATGTAAATTACATTATATGTAAATGGCCTAAACACCCTAAACAGAAGGCAGAGATTGGCGTACTTGATAGAAAACAAGATTCACCTATATGCTGTCTACAAGAAACCCACTTTATAAAGTTGTTTGTGCCCATCTCTGAAGAGGGCACCAGCCCCAGCAGGCTGCAGCTTTCACTCTTGCTTCTCCTCTGAAAAGCCATGGCTTCTGGTGAATATGGACTTTACAAAAGAGGCAGGCCATGTCTCACTGTTCTTTACAACAAGCACTAAAACACCATATTTTATCCCTGGCTTCTGGCTTCTTCAGTTCTCAAAATGGCCAACACCTTCCGGAAGCGTTCCAACTTAATGGCCTTATCAAATCCTGTTACATGTTGGGTTATGAATGACCAGAAACTGCAATTTGTGCCATGAATCTGATAATCTTTTTTTCTCCCTCCCAACGGGAAAATCTCATGTCTTTAGTTCATTCATTCATTGGACAAAGAGTTAACATTTATAAGCCAGCCACTATCTGTTGTATGCACAGGTATGTATTGGTTAAACAAAGCAGTGTACCCATGGAGCTTAAAATACAGTAGACAGTCTGTAAACAAAAACATATGATCACATGTTGTGTTAAGAGTAGTAATACAATCAGTGGAGAGGGCATAGCTGAGTGGTAGAGCACATGCTTAGCGTGCCCAGGGTTCTGGGTTCAATCCCTTGTACCTCCATTTAAAAAATACTACGTAATTAAGTAAATAAAGGAACTTAATTACCTCCTACTCCCCAAAAAAGAAAAAAAGTGAAAAAAAAAAAAAACTCTAGAAAAATAGGTCATAAAGAAGTAGTACTAAAAACAGAAAGAAAATACTAGGAGGCAGGTATTAAGTAGATAGCGTGGCCAAAGGACTCCTCACTGAGAAATAACACGTAAACCGGGACCTGAGTAGGAACTGGCCAGAGCGGCCCAGAGCTTCCCGGCACAGGAACAGCGTATGTAGAGACCCGGGGACAGAGGAACTTACAATGCCTGAAGGACAAGAGCAGGCACCTGAGACGAAGCAGGAGCAGTAAACTGGAGCCACATCGTGTAAAGCAGTAACAGGGCACTTCCACTTTCCTCTAAGCACAACGGAAAGTCAGTAAAGCATATAAACAGAACAGCGACATGTGTGACAACTAAGGCTGTCTCGCTCTCCCTTGCAAGTCTGTGGGGGCAGCACTAAAAGCAGGGACATAAACTGAGGAAGCTGTCACTAAGGAACAGGCAGGAGAGGAGAGGGACCTGGATCAGAGTGGTGACGATGGAGAGAAATGAGAGGACCTGAGATGCATTTTGGAGGCTGGACTGGCCGGAATGTTTTGGCAGTTTATACGCAAGCGGTGAGGGAGTGAGTGGAATTAAGCATGAGTCTAACGGAGTGGCTGACTCAAAGGGAGGACCAGAGGTGTTACAAGTTTCAGGGTGGAAATCAGAAGTTCAGTTTGAGAATCAGAAGAGTCTGAAAGCCATCAGTGTTTGCCTTTGCTCGTGAGCCCAAGTCATGTGGACCTTGGAGCAGTACCTCTAAGAGGTCAGCTCAGAAATTAGATCTCCTGACCAAAGAAGATGGATCTCAGAATGTCTGGAACATCTCTGATCCCCAATATGAGTTTCCTCTTCTCTGCTGCTTTTTTCTCCCACCCCTTGGGACTGCTCTGAATGACACCTGACTGAACTCCAGGTGGCCCAGTCCAGGCCCACACTCCCTTGCATCAATCTTACAACACACGCAGCAACCCAGTTACAAGACAGAGACAGTCAGACGCCTTTTGCAAGCTGAAGACTGGGTTTAGCAGCCCATCCAGTTCCGTTGCTCCCTTGTCTTTCCAGCAAACTGCGAGCGTGACAGGTTTGGCAGGTCTAATTATTCTCGGGTAATCAATCTAGTTTCTATCATTTCATCTCTCTGCCTCACTAAACGCACACCTAATATTTCACCATCCCCTCCTGCACGCAAAGGAAGTTGCTGCTAGCGTCTCACCTACACAGGTGATCATGCCCTTGACTGAGTATCAAGCAAAAGGAGACATTTCAAGACAGAGGCAGGTCATCTTCAATTCCAAAGACCTGAGACTGTCACTCTAATGTTAGGGGACCTGAAAGCTTGGTGCCGCCAAAACAAGAGGGGCCTGCTGACCATGATGTGACCCTGCCTTTCACACTATTTACTGGAGCTGGAGGATACCTGGGTCACGGGAGACAAGAAAAGCCCAGGGGGATCCACGTCCTCAAAGCACTAGAAGAACAGTGAGGAGCACGCTCTGGCCACAAGGCAGAGCTCTCTTCCTGTACGCTGACGGCCCCTGGCAGAGAACTTTCTCCTGGGAGCCCCGACCCTACACCCAAACACCAGAAAAGTCTGTCAAGCCACTGGCAGAGATACAGTCCCAGGATAGCGACGGAGAAAAAAATCTTGTTCAGGGAATCTTCCAACTCTCAGCAGAGCTGCCCTGCTGGCCTGTCCAGCTTAGGATCTCAGAATTCCAGGCCCCTCCCTGGTGGAAACACTGTAACTGTGTACTTGCCAGCCTGTCTCTGGGCAATGAACAACTTTGTGGTTCCTCATGGGTTTGGGACTGAAAAAAAGAAAAACACCACAAACAACATAGGCCAGATCAATTACCAACTGGAAGAGATTTTTTTTTAAAGTCTGTTAAAAGTAAAAAAAAGAATTAGAAGCTTTATTTCAAATTTCCTTTTAAATTAAGAAAATGTAAGGCTTCAAATTGAAAGTTTTTGCCAACAGGTGGAGAATAAATTACACTGTGGCCACACAATAAATTCTGAAGATTGCAATAATAATGGACTGTGCTTTTCACAGTACACTGTGGGCGGGGGGAGAAATGCTCAAAATTATATACGGAGAATCATCACAATCATGTAGAACATGTACAAACACAGTAACAGCAAAAACACTGTAAGGATGTGCACCAAACTCAATACCTGACAACGTTCGATGGAAAATTTTTTGTTTGTTTCTAATCATTCTGTATTTACCAACATTTTCCTGATAAGTTTGCATTCCTATTATAACAGAGATGTAGTTATTTTACTTTTGAAACAAATTAGATATAAATTTCTCTACTTGCCTCTCTAAGCCCCTTTTAAAGAAACAGATATAATTTACATCTAGAAGTTTTAAAAATACGGTCAACAAAAAGTTAGGGGTCCTGCTCTACACAAAATACCATTTCTGTGAATTAAATTTACTGAGTCCAAGAGAATTGAACATGTGGTCAGAACACTGGGATTAATATATACACATGCACATATATTTACTTTTTATGTTGAGATAATTGTAGGTTCATATGAAGTGTTAAGAAATAATACAGAGATCCCATATACCCTTCCCCCAATAGTAACATCTTGCATAATTCCTGTATAATATCACACCAGGAAATTGACATTGGTACAATCCACACACCTTACTCAGATTTCACCAGTTATACACACACTCATTTGTGCGTTTACATGTGTATATACAGTTGACCCTTGAAGAATGTGGAGGTTAGGGGTGCCAACCCTCTGCACAGTCAAAAATCCATGCATAACTTACAGCTGTCCTCTGCACCTGTGATCCTTCCCTATCTGAGGTCCCGTATCTGCGGATTCGACCAACTATGGATCGTGTAGTGCTATAGTATTTATTACTGTAAAACATCCACGTAATAGTGGACTCGTGCAGTTCAAACCCCTGTTGTTCAAGGGTTAACTCCATTTAGTTCTATGCAACTTTATGTCATGTGTAGATGCTTGTGATCAACCCTACAGTCAAGATTCAGCTCAGTCCCATCATTGTTTCTCCCTTATGTAGTCACAGCCACGGCCACTTCCCTCCCTCCCTCCCTCTCCTGCTCTCATTCCTAGCAATGGTGATCCGCTGTTGGTCAACGAACAATTATCCATCCCCATGTGCCAACCACTATGCCAAGCACTGGAGGATCTTGATTCAAATATAAATGACATAAACAGGAAAGCCTCGTGGTTAGCAGTATGGGCGGGGACCAGACTAACTGGGTTCAGAGCTCGGGTGTGCCACTTACCAGCCCTGTGACCCTCGGCAAAGCACTTAAGCTCTCTACATCACGATGTCTTCTTCAATAAAATGTGGCTAATAATAGACTCTTCCAGGGTTGCTATGAGAATTCAATGAGCTGATGTTAATCAAGCAAGTAGAAAGTGCCTGGCACCAACTGATACACGGTAACATGTAAGAACTCACCATCCAGTGGGGAACACACGAAGCTTCTCATCAGGTCAGCCTACGTTAAGCGACATAAACCCAGCACAGTGGGAGGACGCTGGAAGGAGCAGCTCGTTCTGGCTGCGGAAAGCTCCAACAGGCTTCCCAGGAAAGGGAATATGCGGGCTGGGCTTTGAAGTATGAATAAGACTTAGACAGAAATCACAGGGACAGGACGATGCTTCGTGCCTACAAAACAATGTGATGTGTGGCCCTGAGGCAGGAGAAGGCAAGGGCCATTCTGAGGGAGCACTACGAGGAGGTCAGAACAAGAGGAGACTGTCAGCAGATGGGAGGCGCTGGAGTGGGGGTGGAGGAGGAGGAGGAGGAGAAGCGGCCACAGATGAAGTCTGAGGGAAGGTGGGGCCAGGTTTTGAGCAGGTCTGGAAAGCTGTGCCAGAATTCGCACTACAGCTGTGCCCCCTGGAGAAGCCCAGAATGGAGCAGAAAGAAGGAAGACGGCTTCCGAAACAGAGGTGCATCGGGACAGGGCTGGAGTCGAAGGGAGAGTACTTTGTAATTACAAAGCACGAGCAATGGGGATTCGTCATGCCTGCAGCTGACTCGAAACTAGTGGCAGCAGCTGTGTGGCTTAAACACTGTCGCTATTCTTGTGAGACACATAATGTCTTAAGAGTCTGGGGCACAGGGATTGGAAGCCATCAGGCTCTCCCAGGCCAGAACCTGTTTTCCCCTTACCAGGGCAGTTTCTACTTAAACCAGGTGTTCCCAATGCCCTTCACCGGCAACCTCCGACTAGCCTTTCCCGGAGTTTCCACAGGAAGACGCTGGGCAGAGACTCTGGCAGTTCCCAGTGTATCTCTGGGTCATTGGCACCATCAGCTCTATCATTCTGAGCCCCCAGCGTTTATCTGATCATCCAGCCAGCCTCCTTCAGGCTCAGGACGTCGTGATCCCTGGTCCTGCCAGGGGCTCTGGCTTCTCTTGGCCCCAACCCCACCGGTGCTTCTCACCCAGGGCCATGACTTCCCTTGATCTCCCTCCCCAGGGCCTACACAGATTCCTGCCTCTCACAATTGTATTCTTGCCTTCTGGTCCCAGGACTCCCAACGACCTGTTGCCACCAACACACAGGCGTGGCATGGAGGACAAGAATGAATTACCTCTATTTCTGCTTTGAAAGTTTTTCTCACTCAATCTCACCTTCTTTTGGTTATTTTTCTCTTCATAGAGACAGAGGGAGGAAGGCTTCTTTCATTTGCTTAAACTAATTGTATCGTTAACTCTACATGGACTAAAAAAAAGATTAATTCTATTCTCTAGTAGCTTCAGACCTGTTCCTTTTTGCTGTCATTCTCCAATCTATGCGAAGAAAAAGATGTTGGAATAAATGACTCTTGCCAAGAGGGTGGAGGCGGTGGTTTATAGTTTTGCCCTGAAAACTAAGGAAGCCCTTCCAACACCTCCCCCTCAAAAAAAACACCTTCCCTCTAAACGAGACTGAGTTATAGAACGTGCCTGAGGATCACACAGGTGACGTGCAACAAAACAAGACTCAGAAATAAGTATCTCCAAGAACCCCTAAGACAATTCCTTTTCGTCTTCCCTATAAAGAGCAGTCTCCCTTCCCGACCTCCTTCCCTGGATGTTGACCCATGAAAAGACAGGACTCTTAACAGAGCACATCATGAACACAACCCCTTCCCAACCAAATGCGTCAAGACGCTCTCCTGGGCCTTCTTAGACCAAATTCACTTGCAGCCGTTAAATCAAATTTTCGTATAAACAAACACACAAAAAACGGTATCATGAAAAGCCACAAAACAACCAGGCAAGAATATCAAACTTGAGGAAGGGAGGGAGGGAGGGAAGGGGCAAGAGAGGGCGAAAGGAAGAAAGAAAACTTCGATTTCCCTCATGTCACGCCCCAGCACAACAAATCCAGTGATTTCTGTGGTTAGAAAATGCCAACACCTTCAGTTCCTGGAGTCTCACAGCAAACCCTTTTCTACAATTAGACTCTGTATCTTTCCAAGTTTTATGTAAGGGTGGTGGCCAGTCTACAGGTGATTGAAGTCCCTGCTCTTCTGCCCTTCACCCAGGCAGGGGGCACCCAGACCGTGAGAGGAAATACAACATAAATGATGGCAGGGAAGGATGATTTATTCTTCATTTAATGAGATAGGATCACCCATTAAGAAATTAATAGTGCCCTGCTTCTCACTACAGCGGACAACTCAGTTAAGGACAAAAGGTCATTTCCTTCCCCCCAAGCAGGCCCCCCCACCCCCTTCCCCCACTCCCGTCCCCAGGATGGTTTTAGTTGACTTTGTTTTTGAAGATCTAAGGGTATCTCAGACTCTAACGTGAATAAAAATCACCTGAGGGGCTTGTTACAATTTGTAGGTGGCTCCCTGGACCTACCAATTAAAATTTCTTGGGATGGGGCCTGGAAGCCATGTTTTAAACAAATTTGTTAAGAAATTCTGATCCAGGGGGTTTAAGAAACTCTTTGAAAAACACTAGCTCAAAAAAGACGATAAAACTAGAATACCTGGGTGTCGGAAGCTGGTGAGCTGAGACTTCAGAGGAAAAAAGACCCCTCTCCCAGTTAGAGAGCATGGTTTTTATGACAGGGGCAAGCAGGGGCCACCACAGGGTTTAAGCAGGGCTGTGACCTGCTAAACTTGCCTCTCCTTTAACCCTCAGCTCTCAGCTTATCACTGTTTCCAAGAAGGCCTTTCCCGCCCCCACCCCCAGCAGAGGTACCCGCTCCTCTGTGCATTCTAACTCGCCACTGACCTCATGAAGGGACACTGTCCACTGCCTTCTGTCATTGTTCTAATCCCCTCCCTGCCAGTAAGCTTCTGCAAGCAAGGAAGTGACTTGTGCACAGTGCCAGACAGTCGGTGTCCTATAGCTGTTTAATCAAGCAGACCATTGCATTCCATGTGGTGCTGACTTTTCACACAGAAATCGACTTCAGTGCACGCCCCCCCCACCATTCCTTGCTCACATGGCCTAGAAAACTTCACCTCTAGCTAATACTGGGCCGTATTTCTAAACCCCTCATTTATCAGGCAACATTGGTTTCATAGGAATCAAAATGAAACATCAGATGCCTGGAATTCTGATGACCTTGTCAAACGGAGTTAATTCATTTACATTTTTACGTTTCAGAAAGAACTAAAGCTCTTACAACTCTCCAGAGTTCACAGGTGTAGACCACGCCCCTCAAAGGAATTTAAAGCACAGGAAAATGTACCAACAGGTAATTACAGCATGAAAGCATGTGATGTCCAGTCTTTTAAATCCTAAAAGCAAAACACCTGGATTATGTTCTGGCCCTCACCCTCCCCCACCCGCAGCGCCAAGCACCTGTTTCAATCTGGCCAGCACCTTCCACTTAAGGGCAGATGGAGGGAAGAGGCCAGGAGAATTTTAAATTCTTAAGTTATTTTATAAAGAAGGCAAGAAACATCCCGTGAACTCGGAGTCACAATGATGATGCGCGTGAGATCTCCATGGGACTCCCCTTCATTCTTAGGGAGTAAAAGTGATGTTAAGTGGGTGGAAACACAGCGACAAAACTTGGACCAGCTAGAGCTTTGTTCCAACTTACCTGTGGCCTCCGGTACTCGTGCATCTGGGTCTCGTCCAAGAAGTCTGCGCCGTCGGCTTCACCCTCTAACCTGGGTTCTTCCAGGTCGCTTTCATCACCCAAGGACAGCACTGTGCTCTAAGGACCTTCCATCAGGTCTTGGGGGCTCATGCATCCTGAGGCTTGGAGAAACCTCAGTGAGCAGCTGGGAAACCTTGGTGAGGGTTTGGGGCTCCCTGGATAAGCCGCTCCCGAAGTTGCCTTCCACAGTTCCCACTCAAGGACTCCGGGTCTCCAAGGCCAAAGCCGTCACCAAGTCCATTTGCAAGTCCAGTCAGGGTGCTGGTGGGCCCTGGATTGATCCTAGCTCTGGAGGGCGAGCCTCCGCACCCGCAACGCCAAGGGACGGCTCCTGCCCACGCTCCGCGTGCAGCTTCCACGAGCGCGGGGAGGGGCTGAGCGCACACCTGCCCCCGCTCGGGAGCGGGGGAGGGCGCGGGGGCGGGAAGAGGCGTGGCCTCCCGGCCTCCCCGCCCCCCAGCTGCCCCACGCACCGCCCTCCCGGGTGGGCCTGGCCCAGCAGGCTGCAGGCAGAGGCCGGCCGGCTCCGGGCGCGGGCTCCCGGGTCGCGTGCGCCTCTGCGCACCTGCCCGCCCGCGAGGCTTCATTAGGCGGCGCCTGGGCGGCCCCGCGGCCGCGTGCGCGTGAGTCCAGGCCATGGAGCCCAGCACCCCGGAGCCTCGCCAGGAGCCGCGGGGTGAGTGCGCATGGGGGGCCTGGAAGGCTGGGACCCACGGCTCAAGCAGGCCAAGGGGCTGGGTAGGGCTGGGGTGGGGCGGCTGAAGAGGGGCCAGGGAGCCCACTACGCCGCGCCCTCCATCCTTGGGGTTCCGATCTCTCTGCATGCAGAGAAGGACAGCAGTCCCAGGCTTCTGCTCGAGGTCCCCACACCCATCACCTTTCTTACCTGGGTCTATCACTCTGATACGTCACATTTATGGAGCACCTACTGCGTACCAGGTTTGCTAGGTACCGGCTCTCCTAAAATGCTGAAGAACAGTCTGGCCCTCCTTCCCAGTTACCTGCCGGCCTTGCGGCTTCACGCCTGCGGTGGAGGCCTGCTCACCCTCTTCAGCGGCTTCTACGCTGGGAAACAGTCTGACAAAGCACCGTGGCTCATGGCCTACGTCTTTCTTGACACACTGGTAGAAAGTCATTCCTTAAAGACGTTATAGCTCATGCAGTTTTCGTTAAAAAAACAAAACCAACCAAACAAAAAACACTCGCTCTTAGTCATTCGTTAGCATCCATTAAAAAAATATTCCAACTTAGAAATGATAAAGCAGCTCCTTGAGCTGAGAGGGTCCTGGAGGTCATGAGTAAGTCGGGAGGTGACTGGGGGAGGGGTTGTGACCCTGGGAAGAACTCTATCTAGGGACCAAGGGCAACTGCTGTGTGATCTTGGGCAAATCACAAAACTTTTTTTAATTGAAGTATAGTTGATTTACAATGTACAGCAAAGTAATTCAGTTATATATATATATGTGTATATATATACACATACACATACATACTTTTTCAGATTCTTTTCCATTATTGGTTATTACAAGGTACTGAGTATAGTTCCCTGTGCTGTACAGTAGGACTTTGTTGCTTGTTTCAAATTACTCACCTTTCTAATCCGTATGTCTTCATCTGTTAGAATGAGATATTAATACTGCTCCCTGGACCGATCTACGAAAGGTGCTTAGCACAATGCCTGGGACGTAGTAACCTCCTAATGAATCAGTCAGGGCTCAGAGGACACACAAGCTTGGAGGATGAGTGACAGGAAATCTCAATGCCAGCCGGGTCACACTTCCTTACCTGTAAAAGGAGGGTGGGCCTGGGCTTGAGGCCCCTGAGTGAGGCTCTGCTTGGCAGGGAGGAGGACGGGGGTGTGGAAGAGGGTGAGGAGGGTGGGCAGGGATGGAGTGAGTTCTGTGGGAGGTGAGGCTGTATGTTTCTATTAGCCTCTTTGATGTCCTTGCCTGGACTCCTGGAGACCACCCAGTCCCGCTGTGTCCTTGCTCTAAGCACTGACACCTGTGTCTGCAGCAGGGACAAGATCCAGTCTGAAAAGAAGCAGTCTCAGTCAGTCTCTCTCTCTTTTTCCAGTCCACCCCCAGCCCCAATCTGTGTCCCCTAGAAACACCTGAATAGACTCTGGTCCCTCAAACTCACATCCCAGGTGTCTGGGGAGAAACTGGGGACTCATAAGGGGTACGTACCCTCCACATTAGGACTGCTCCCCCACCATCTGGGTGTGTGAGCTCAGGCCCCCTCATGGCTGCAGATATTCGCCTGCACTTTTCAAAGTTGCAGGATGATCTCATGTGATCCTCATAGTAGCCAAGTTAGGAAGGTATGCCTGGAATTATTACCCCATTCGACAAGTGGACAAATTAAGGCTTTAGGTCAAACAGGAAACCAGTTGCCCAGCGGGAGGCAGCATGTCCTGGTAGACCGGGCTCTTCCTTCTCTGGTGCTGAGGTCAGTGGGTGCTGGCTCTCCACAGGCCAAGAAGGGGGAGGCCAGCCCCCGGCAGCCAGGCTGGAGGAGGAGGGGGAGGAACCACTGCAGAGCTCAGCCCCCCACACTCAGGACGTGTCCCTCCTGCACGCTGTCTCCGGGGAGAAGCCACCATCGGACATCCCTGGAGAAGCAGGTGGGGCTGATGCTGGGAGAGAGTGCCAGCCCCTGGGCCCGGGGACTCCCCACAGAGGCAGGACTCTGGCTCCACTAAGACCCCAGCCTCAGGGGCCAGGGTGTCCCCTCCCAGTGAGAGAGGGGAAGGCAGGGAAGAGGCCCTCCTCTCCAGCCCCAGGTAAGCAGAAAAAGCCCAACACTGGGGGTCTGGCCTCCACGTCGTCTCCCAGTGTCACTAACTCAGCACGGGCCATGTACAACCCCGTGCCTTGTGGGTCCGGCCGGGGTTCCTGCCACCTGGCCAACCTCCTCAGCACGTTAGCCCAGAACAACCAAATAGCAGACCCAAAGAAGAAGTCTCCAGAAGTGACCTGCCAAGGCCGGAAAAAGACTCGAACCCTCTACCGCTCAGGTAAGTCCCTGAAGGTGAGAGGGGACCTCTGGGGTCTGGGCAAGGTGGGCTCACCAGACAGTGCAGCCCCAGGAGACTGGAGTGTGGTTAGCTGGCACATCACCTTGGCTAGATGCTCTCTTAACCTGTGTGGGGCCATGACTTCTGACCCTCAGAGGGGAAGGCTGGCTTGCTTCGTCAGAAAGTGACACTGGGCCCACGTTAGAAGGGGCAGAAAAGTAAAACATGACACAGTCCCCTGCCACAAAGCCCAAGAGAGAAGGGGCCCCCGCCCAGTGGGGAACCTGGTTGCAAGGCTCTGGGAAGGCCGTGGGTTGGGGACAGTGGTCCCATCCAGAAGGCTCTCTCCTCTGCTGTCTGCTCCCTGGTGTTCGTCTTCATGGGAGTGTTTTCTTCCTCCAGACCAGCTGGAGGAGCTGGAAAGGCTCTTCCAAGAAGACCACTATCCGGACAGCGATAAGCGGCGGGAGATCGCCCAGACAGTGGGGGTCACGCCCCAGCGCATCATGGTAAAGGGGGCTGGCCGGCTGCTGTCAGTGGGGAGGGGAGCCCAGGGCTGGGACTCCGGGGAAGCCGAGCAAGCTCTCAGCCCCTCCCGAGTCGGGGCTGAGGTCGAGCCTGAGACGAGCCTCAGGAAAGTGCCTCGGAGGCCATCTAGATGAACCTTTTCAGGAAGAAACCCAACCTGACAGAGGGGCAGCGAGGCAGGGTGGTGCAGTGACCTCCTACCGTCCTGGAGCTATCGCGGGGCAGCCGGATGGAGCCTCAGGCTCTCCTCCATTTCTCAAGCCCTGCAGGTGTGTCTCCCCTCCAGGTGTGGTTCCAGAACCGCAGGGCAAAGTGGCGGAAAGTGGAGAAGATGAATGAGGAGACCAAGGACACCCCTGCAGGCCCTGCCCCCACCCCTGCCAGCCACCAGTGTGGGTAAGAATTTCTGCTCTTCCTGGCCCCTCCTCGTGGGTAGGAAGTGGGGTCTAATCTGGGATCCTGGGGTCTAGGAGGAGAAAGTGTTGGAAGGCTGGGCCTGGGGAGTTGCTGGATACTATTCAGAGGGGTTTGGGCTGGGTGGGGTTGGGAAGTGGCCAGGGCCTTGTAGGGTGGCCACGCTTGGCCCTTTTCCAGTCCGACGCGCCAGTCTGAATCCAGGGACCACTCGAGCTACAGTCATCATTCTGTCTGCCTCCAGTTCTGCAGCTGAGCTGGCCCCTGCTGTGCGCGCGGACCCGGAGCCTGGAACCTTCCCTCAGGAGCCCCCTCTGGATCCCCTTCCAGGTGAGCTGACCACCTTCCAAGGGTTGTCTGGGGCAGATGGCAGCGCGGAAGGCAGCAGGGACAAAGGGTTCTTTCTTGATGGACACGGGAGTGGCCAGAGCTCTCCACTATTTTGGTCCAGTGGGGGGACCTGGGCATTCTGGACTTCTCCCACCTGGCACTGCCAAGCATGCACCCCCATTTTCTTACTCTTACGACCTCTCTTTGACTTCTGTTCCCAGAGCCCCCCACAGTGCTGACATCTGACCAGACGCGGACCCCAGCCCAACAGAGTGAGGGTGCTCAGAGGGTGGCGGTGACCCCACCACTCTTCAGCCCCCCACCTGTCCGAAGGGCCAACCTTCCTTTTCCCCTTGGCCCCGTCCAAACCCCTGAGCTGATGCCTCTGCTGCTGGACACTCCAGGCAGTGACGGCAGCCACAAGGATGGCCCCTGTGGGTCGTGGGGGACAAGGTATGCGACCTGAGGCGGCTGGTTGCTTGAGTTATCTCGGGAGATGTACAGAAGGAGGAAAGATAGATGGAACTTGGGAGGGGAGAGGGTGAGCTGGGAGGAGCAAGGAGGGGTAAACGTAATGAGGGTTAAAAGTGTAAGTGGGTCAGGGGTGGGAAGGATGTAGGCTGTCACAGCAGCAGAGCAGGGAGGGTGAGAAGCTCGGAGCAGGAAGAGGAAGAAGAGGCAGTATGTCTGGGGTGACAGAGATGCGGAGGGGAGGAGAGGGGACGCCTGCCACGTGCTAGAGATGAGGCTACCAGCCGAGCCTCATGAAGTCCTTTCCCCCACAGCATCACACCACCCCCCGCCTGCTCATTCTTGGAGGAGCTGGAACCCCAGGATTACCAGCAAAGCAACCAGCCGGGACCGTTCCCGTTCTCCCAGGCCCTACCGCCCCCGCTTTTCCAGCAGCCCCAGCCCCAGTTTCCGTACCTGCCTCCCTTCCCCTTCCACACGCCCAGCTCACTGGCGCCTCCGCTGCCAGAAGACTCTCTCTTTGCGTGGTCCTATGGCCCCATCGGGGGCCCATGCCAGGGCGGCTTCCAGGGCCCTCCGTCCGGGCAGACGCTGCCGCAGCCACCCGCTGGGAGCATGGGTGAGTTGGGGCGCTTTGAGGTCGAGGAAAGTGAGATGGGAGAGACAGCCTCCCTCAGGAGCTGGAGGGAAGGCCGGGCCAGGCGGGGGCTGAGCGAATCACTGCCCCTCGTCTGCTGTGGTCCTTGTGACGTTCTCAAGCTTCTCAGAGGCGGGAGAGCAGAGGAAGAGTCAGCTAGAGAGCTCTGGAGTGAGGGAAGCAGAGGTGGGAGGCCCACTCAGCAGTCACGCGCTCCCCTGAGTGTCCCAGAGTCTGAAGTGGGGATAACACTCCCAGGCCTTAGGGGGCTGGCGAGGGTCAGGGAGGGGAGGGGTGCCAGCCTTGGCACAGAGTAGATGGCGTCTGACGGGCCACTGGACCTCTGAAGTCCTGGAAGTGACCATCTTTTGAAGACCCAGTTCCCGTAGAAGGGGGAATAAGATGAGGGTCCCCAGTCTCCTCCGGCCTGTGTGAGAGGGCACTCGGCCCCACCCACGGTCCACTTTGTGTCACTGTCACCCGAACTCGGGAGTGTGGCCTGGTCCTGAGGGGAGCCTCATTCTTGGGTCCTACCCGGGGTTTCTGTGGAGCAGGGAGGGGCTCTGACCCGGGGCGTGCTGGAACGTGGTGGCTTCCCTTCATCCCACTTCATCTTTGTTGTGCTGACTCCCCAGGTGCAGTCCCCTGGAATGACCCCTGCCTGCCAGACCTGCCCTTCCTGGGTCCCTTCTGCCCGCAAGCTCTGGGCGCCCACCTGGCAGGTGATGGCTACTTCCCGGATCTGTTGGCGGCCCCCTATGGCCCGGCTTTGGGCTGCCAGCCTTCCCCCGGCCTCGCCCGGGTGCCTGAAGGGGCCAGGCCGGGGCCCGGGCCCCCACTCAGCAAGGGCCGGGAGGGGCTGCCGGCCGCCTCTGTGGAGCTGCCCTCAGCCCCTGAGGAGGGCCAGGAGGATGACGAGGACAGCCCCAGCCCCTAGCCGTGGGCCCAGGAGGGAGAGGCCACCCTGCCGGAGGGGCTGGGGCACCACCGACGCCAAGGAGACGGCGGCTAAGTGTCAGGAAAGACTGGCCTCTATTGACGGGGCGAAGTCGGACATTTCCCCCCTTTGTGGGCTCATTTTGCTGGACACGGATTTGAGAAAGAAGAGGGCTGGCCCTGACCCTTGCCCACACCTCTAGGCTGTGGTCCTGAAGAAAGAGGAGGGCCCGTGTGACCTCTGGACATTATATCAGTTTGTGTTGTTTCTTTTCCTTGCTACACAGATGAGCCAGCATGTCCACTGTCGGCAGTAAATTAGTCTGTTCTCGGGTTTCTCTCCGTAACTGTGTCTCCCCACTCACCGAGCTAAGCGAAGCGCTCCACGTCCTTCACTGCCTCCCTCGCGGCTGACCAGCTGCGGCTCTGGTCCTGGGCGTCCTGGGCCTCCTTCCTGGGCCCACCTCTCCTGCTGGAGAAGGAGATGCTATCTTGGGCCTTGTCTTCAGTCCTGCCGTGAAACCATGTTCTCGTCCCAAATCCAGAACCAAACCCGAGTACCGGCCCTTCTCTGGAATTGGGGCCCTGCAGGGAGAGGATTATGAGAAGCCCAAGGCTGTTTCAGGTCACGACTCTAGGGTTGTGAACCATGATTTCTTTTCCCAGAGCTCTTTTTTTGGGGGATGGGTTAGGAATGAGAAGTGGGAGCACCAAGAACAGGATGCTTATTTCTATGTAGATAGATAGATAGGTAGGTATCTGTATATATAGAGAGAGACATCTAAAGGTACAAAGCACTCACATTTGATGGCCCTGCAGTGTCCAAACAGCTAGAATTTGAGAACCGCTTATCCAAACCACCGTGCATTTGAGGGGTATATAGGGGGGCGGTGCCAGTCTGGACCTCCAAATGCTATGATTATTGAAAAATACACATTTTTTTCCCCAAAATGTGTATTATAAGCAATTATATTCATCACAGTAGTTCTGGAGTCATGGCCTGTAAGAACTGAAAAGGAAAAATATTTGAAAATGGAGAAGAAACTTCTCAGCTACACAACACACACGTCCGTGTATCTGTGTAGGATTTTAAAGACCAGCACTATTTAGTAGTTTCACTCTAGCATCCTAGCCACTCTCTGACTGCCTCACAAGGATTGTACTAGCCAGGTTTCAGCAGCCTGCATCGAGGAATTAGAATGTACACACTGAAGTATGAAATGTCTTGTGTTATGACGTAACTGGGTCTTTTAAAATACGCATTTCACATCTCTCTTTTTCACATTCTGTCTCTTGAAGCCCATGAAATGAGCAGCCTGAAAACAGACACAGAGGAAAAGATTCTCCCATAACGGGGGCCGAGGAGGATTACTGCTCCTTATGTGCCGTTTTTCCTCTCTTGCCATCAGTCACTACAACGTACTCTTGCTTTCAAAGCCCAACGGGGAGACTGGATATTTCCTCTAGACCTTAGCTGGTTCCAGCTTCGGCCACTCAGCCTAGCAGTGCCTTTGTATGGATAGCAAACAGCAGATCTCTACAGCCAAGACCTGAAGCTGCTGGACTTTATATGCAACAATCAGATTAAAAGTGTCAGACAATCTAACAGTATACTGCAAACAAAATGAGTGAATTGAGAATTAAGAATGTACGGTAGACCAGAGAAAAATAGAGAAAACTTCTCAGAAGCGTAGAATCCGAGGCTGACGAGCCCAGTCACCTGGCAAATGCAGGAATGACCTCGATCCCACCCCTGAGGGAGGGTCCCTGGGTCTCGATTCTCCAGTGGGGGCTCTAGAGAAGAGGGCAGCTGACTCCTTCACACAAGCACCTATAGAATTTTTTAAAGCTTTAATTATTACGAAGTTCTTTCTTCTGCTAGGAGGACGTCAATATTGTTTAATTGATCTGAGTTTTACTTTCCATGGGCTACAAAGAATGAACCTAGTATCACCAAACCTGAGGACTGCATGTCGTTCCTCAGAGCCCTAGCCTCCTTGCTCGCTCTCACTTTTACTACCCTAGACGCCTCTTTTCCAATGCACATGAGTTTATGTTCCTTTTAAGAGGGGTGCCAGCGCTGAACCTCACTTTGCGGTCTGGTCACCTGCATCGTGCAGTGGAACGGTTACCACCACCAAATACACATTCTCTCCGATTAACGTTGTCTGGGGAGGAATTTTTTTTTTCAGCCAGTTCACATTCTTGGTCCAAGACAAACTTTTTGTCAACTAGGACTCCTAGGTTATTTCAATAGAAGCTGTTTTAAAACCATTCTCTCTCACTTTGCATTTGGAGAATTGATGTTTTGAGTCTAAATATACGAAAATGTACATTGCTTGTTCAGTTTCATTTGGTTAATTTTAGCCCATGATTGAGATCATTGAGATAGTCTGACGTCCTTAGAGTGTTGGTCTTCTAGGTCCTCTTTGCCGTTCTCATATACAGCCAGACTCATTAGTTCTCAGCTGTGCAAAGTTGGGTAAGTTTCTTAGCCCCTCCAAGCATCAACTTCCTCATTTGTAATGAGAATAAGAAAATACCTACTTCATAGGATTATCATGAGGATTAAGTGAGTGAATACATATCAAGAGCACAGAACAGTATCTGGCTCATAGGAAACACGTAATAAAGCATCCTTTGTTATTTAAAAAAATAGTTTGACGTCCTTATATAAATTAGCCTTATTTTTTGCAGTTTTGTTCTCTCTGTAAATTGGTTCAGTATGTTTTATACATTTTATAAACAAGTCATTGATAATTAGTAAATAGGATATAAGTAAGTACAGAACATTTTGACATACCTCCTTGAAAATACTTTACTAGTGAGCACTTTTTTGAGTAGAGTTAAACTAGCTGAAAATCTTCCTTAACTGTATTATCATCCAGGGCCATCATTTGCCATCTCCAGGATTTTAGAAAAGGATTTGGGGGAAAAAACGTTGCTGTAGGACTCACCAAGATTGAAACATATTCTCTTTGTAGCATGCTAATCATTTCACATTCTTGGAAACCTAACAGCATACTGAGATTCGTCTGGCATGGCTCATTCTTAAGGAACCCCTATTGTCTTTTATGATTATTTTTAATCTAAATGTTCACAAACCACCTTTCAATAATCTCTTCTGGAAATTTATAAGAGTTTTCCATTAAATTTAGTCTCCTTTAGTGTCTACAAATCATCTCTTTGAACGTTGGGACAACTGCCTCTATTAAATCTTAGGGATCCTCTCCTGGTATGCTCTGGAAGAAACATAATGATTTAAATCAACTATAAGACTTCTGTTTGGGGTTTGAGACCATACTGTGTTTTTCGTCCAACGGTTTTAATTCCTAGAATGTTTTCCTTTATGGAGAAGACAGGCTGAAGCAAGAGTCAAGTGGCTCTGCTCTCTCTCTATTATACGTTGACCTCACAATGTCAGCCTCGAGCAGCACATTCATTTCTTCCTCGTTCTTTCTGTTCCAAGTCTGGTTTTATTATTACCATCGCTAATGCTACTGTCAGGATTAGTCATTAACATTTCACAGCACTGAGTTTCTTCCAGGCACACGTTGAGATACTATCCTTAAAATTCCAATGCATGCCTCCTTTTAACTTTTAAATCCTTTTTAGTCCTTTTAAAATCTGAGCTTGTAGCCACATTGTTACCTTTTGGATGAGTTCTTTCATTCATATTAGAATTATTTGTGATTACATCTGTAGAACCTCGTAATCCCACCTCCCTCTGAGCCGTCCCCATTTGGAAGGATCTGTGCTTCCTCGCTTTTGTTTTGGATTTGGCTGGAGGGAGCAGACTTTGCCTGCTGGAGGGCCATGGCCAGGCCACTGGTCTTCTCAGACCCCAGGGCAAGTGAATTTCAGCATTCCTCCCACATAACCTCCCCCCTACCACCCCCATCCTGATGTCGTCACCCTCCAACGGTGTAACTGCAGAGATTGCAGGTTGGCCAGAGCAGAATCCTTCCTTGCAAACTCAAAAAAAAAAAACAAAAACAAAAACAAAAACCCCAAAAACAAAAAACGAAAAAACCCCACCCTGTCTACGCCTCCAACTAAGCATGCACTGCCATGATATTTCCACTAGATGGCAATCCACCACCGGTCTCACGGCGGCCTTAATCTATTCTGGGGGTTTACTGGTATGAAAGCCTATGATCATTCTTTCTCCAAAATGCCCTAGAGCCACTGAGATCAGGTTCAAACATATTAAAGTCATTTGGGTGGCAGCTTGGTTTGCCAGATGAAATACAGGATGTTCAGTTAAATTTGAATTGCAGATAAACAAATAATTTGTTTAGTATTTTGCTAAACCTGGCAGCCTGAGCTGCAGTGCTTTGCTAGCGACGTCCACATCCACCAGAGCTTCGCAATTTAAGCAGACTGTCCAGGAGCCAGGAGTCAACCTCTGTATCTCTGCTCAGCTTTCTTACAGTTCAGGCTCCTGAATTATCCTGTTCATTTAGTACATTCCTCCCTCCTACCATTATAACCCTTCATACAGGCTCCACACCGGTCCAAAAAAATGTTCTAAAATCTGTCAGATTCGTATTATATTTTCTGTTCCTGTTAGTCAAATTTTTAATATGAGTTATTTATATATTTCTGAGAGTCCATTAGAATGTACTTTGAAATGCGTATTTTAGCTTCATTTGCATGAAGAGAACACAGAAAAACAGGCTGCAAAAGACTATTTGGCTTTTGTTGATTTCGCTCCAAGTCTTAAGTGGTCTTGAAAAAGCGTAAGTCTGATTTCCTGGAAGTGAAAAATCTTCATTCACCCAGAAGTGGTGTTATTTTAGGCTACAGGGACAGTCTGGGAGATTTAGGGTTCTCATAGTTGTAATTTGGTTTATAATGTTCTTTCAAAAAATGCCCTCTCATTTGAGTTTCATCACAAAGTCCTGAGAAATGGAGGCTGACGTTCATTCCATCATTCAATGGGGACTTATGGGGACTTACGGGCACTGACGGCACTGGGTGAACACAAAGATAAATGTCTTTCTAGATTTCAGGGAACTAATCATCTCGTTGGGGAGGCTGACAACACAAATGACCAGTTATAGTACAGGCGGGCCATGCTGTGCAGGGCCAGCCACGAGGACAAAGTGTGGCAGAAGTCGGACAGGTACAGCAACCATGTCTGTGGGAGCTAAGAAAGCCTGGGAGTCCTAGGCATTACTCCCAAAGGAGAGGAGAGTTTGGATAAGCAGAGAAGGGAGGAAAGGGTATTTCAGGCAGAAGGCACCATGAGTGGAAGGTCACTGAGACTGGAAAGATGATCAGGGAGGTCAGAGTGGCTGGATTTGGGTGGAGAGGCCAATGGAGGCGCTGTGGCAGAAGATGAGGCTGGCGAGGGACGGTGGGAAAGGCTTCAGATTCAATGCTGGGATGCTTGAGGTGTATTCCTCGGGTGATTAGAGAGGCACTGGCATTAACACACCTGCATGACTTGCCCAAATGTGTGTTTTAGAAAGACACACGGAGCGCAAGATCGGAGGGCTTCGGGAAGAGATGGAGGAAAACGAGGCAAGCCTGCTGAATGAGTGTAAGTGAGAGATGACGACGGGCTTCGAGGAAGGGAAAGAAAGGAGCCAGAGTAGAGAAATATTTACGAGTCAGAATCATTGTGATGTGATAGAAAATTAGTTGGAAGGAATCAAAGAGAAAGAGAAGAGGACAAAGACTTTGGTAACTAAGAAATGCTGTTGTTTGAGAAAGGATGGGGGTGGAGCGCACATCGGGGAAGGGGGCCGCTCTGTGTGTGGATGCAGGGGCTGTCGCTCCTGTGGTTGTCTTGGGGGGACAAATCTTCAGAGAAAAACGTGGCGCTGGGGCCTGGGAGACTCCAGGTGGCCATCGGGCTGCGTCAGCACAGAAAACGCCAGTTGAGGTCAGGAGGCCGTACAAGATCGCTCAGAGTGTGCAGCGTGAAGGAAAGCGGTCTCGGGATGGACTCGGAGAGGCGCCAACAGAGGAAAGAAAAATGGGGCCGAAGGAAAGACGACACTGGATTGATAAGGAACGGCTCAGGGCAGAGGTGGAGAGAACAGGAAGACGCGCTGGGTGCGGAAGGATCCAGCCCAACTGGGTCAGTGGGTCTGGAGAGGAGGTTGGACAAATTATTGTGCAAATTAGTTCTCATCATCCCAATTTACAGAGGAGGTCAGTGAGGTTTCAATGATTTCCTAAGAATGCCTTAACTGAGAGGGTTTTTTGAGTTTGCTCTATTTTCCACTTCACCGTAGGCAGATAGAGGAGTCTTGCTTCCTGAATGCCCAATATATCATCTAAAAACCTGAAGGAGCCCTACTAGGTAAAGGGCTATCAGTCAGAGCCAAATTTGTGTACGTTTTCTGAGACCACAGGAGGAACTGAAACAGCTTACTTACTTGACTCAGAAACTAGTCCTCAGATAAAACATCAGTGATGGTGGTAACCATTTACTTAGCACTTATCGTGCATCTAGCTTTTTAACAGGTGATTTCCTCTTACAACAGCCCTATAAGGGTATTATTCACTTGACAGGTGAAAATCTGAGACTCAGAGAGGTTTGAGTATTTGCCCAAAGTTGCAAAATAAATACACTTTGGACAGGATGTCACCTATGATAGGAGGTGCCAACTCCAAGAATTGATAGATACAAAAAGTGATGCATTTTGATAGCTTTAGAGGCAGATGAGAAAGAAAGTCAGAAGTTGGGAGTGAGTGTGATGAAATGATGGGTGTAATCTAGTTTAGATTTAGAATCGAATCCTTCCTTAGACCCTCAGCCTACGTTTGAACACTCAGTAGTTTGATTTAAAAAGGAGTAGGGACACCGTTGTGAGACAAAAGGAGAAGCGGACATGGCTAAAAGGGAGCAGGAAGCTGCCTATTCCAAAACTGGGAAGGGAATTAGAGTACGTGAAAGGAACAGGCACGGGGGGAGGGGGAGCATCTTTAAGGGGTCACATGAGAAAAGGAGGGAGGGGGAGCTGGGTGGCAAGGGTGGGTCCAGCTCTGACAAGCCTTATCACCTGGTAACTCATGAGAGGAGTGAACAGGATACAGTCATTGTGAGATCATTATCAGGCACTCTTCGAGAAAGATCGCAGGTGAAAAGACCGGGAGCAGAGAGACCAGGGGGCATGTCATGCCGGCGTCCTGGAATGAGGTGTTGCGACTAAAATGGTGTTAGGGGAAGGAGAGGGGAGCATCACCCTGAGCAATGCTGGGAAGAAATGAACAGAACTTGGCAGTATGGCTGGGGCGGAGAGAAAGTCCAGTTGACCTCAGGTTGCAGGGCCCGGGCATGTCATCTGTAAGCCACGGAAGTCCAGAGGAGCCGGCTTCTGCCCCAGCACTCTGGCTTCTGCATCTTCGTTTGAAGCTTTCACATTTTATTTCTTCCTTAGTCTCATTACGCCAGTCAAGTTGCCTCAAGTACATTCCTTCTATTGTCTAAGGATGGAATTTCCACCCACAGAGATTCCACGGTCCTTTCTGGTGCACATTTTCTCTCTATTGCTGTTTATGTTGTCCCTTCCATCTGGTTCTATCCCATGCATCCTTCTTCCCAGTTTGGCACCCTCGCCCCAGTCTGCACTCCTGTAGCCACCCAGGGATATAATCTGGGGTTCTGAGCCCCCATCAATGGCAGGCAGTTAAACTTCCCACGACATTCCAGCTTGCCCACTTCTCTGTTTTGCCTTTTTGCCCATTACTCATGCTACTTTGACTTTTCTGTTACTTTCTGTAACTCTTAATTATTTGAATTGGTGACATTCAAATAACATTTTCATACCCAGCAAACTAAAATGTGTCCCCAGAATCAATTTAAAATTTTGAAAAAAAAAATACTGTATACATTCATTTTCTTCGATTGTCAACTGGAAAACTCCTCTTTCATCTTTTCCCCCTTTTATTTAATGCCAGTATTATTCAAGGAGAAGGAGATGGTGCAATTGTGGTTTAATAGAAATAGCCCAATCACTTGGAGGTGTAATGACCCACAACCCTGTTCTCTAGCTGGGCCGGTCATGTTCTTCATCCAAGGAGGAAGCCCAGTCTCTCTGCATCAATTCTCTTGTCCTCTTCTCCCCTAAAGCTGAACAGCCACCCCTTCAGACACACACACACACCCCCCGCCCCCCGGACTCTCCAGTTCTTTAAGTCCCTGCAGTGTAAGGACAGTGAATGGCTGTAAACACCCCGCCTTATTTCTTTCCAGTCCGTTGGCCTGGCCAAGCTCAATCCAATCACTAAAACTTGCTTATTAACATTTCCATGAGTCTGACTGCCAGCTCCTCTCACTTTCTCAAAGGCAATCTGCCTGTATGTATCCTGTTTACTTCATCTTTGCACTTGATGGCAAGTCACACTCAACCTTTTGTGAGGCGCATAAACTCAGCAGATCCGTTGCTTGAATCCTACAGGTGAACAGCAGTTTCCCCTAACTTGTAGTTACAACCAACTGGCTGCGTGACATTAGATAACTCACCTCTCCTCGCCAGGCTCCACGTGGCAGTGAAGGAGTGAGACACAGAGGTCTTTAGGGAAACGCTCTAGCACTGGCTGGATGAGTCCCATCCAAGGGTCCATCTTTTCTTTCCCATCTGCATTTTCCTTTTCTCCCTGAAACTGCTTGTGTGATGGTTGAAATCTCTTGCTGGGCTTGCGGACTCTTATGGACCCGACCACTGTCTCCCATGACCTGTTGCCCTCCGCCACTCTTTCCAGAAGAGTCTGAACTGTCTCCTTGGTGTTCTGGTGCCCCTCGGTCTGTGAGCTGACTTAGAACCTCCACCTCACCCAGCCCAGTGAACTGACCCAGCTCCTGCTCTGCCTCCAGACTCCCATCTGCATGGTTCAGAGAAAACTGCGTCTGCATCACTCAGGCCACGTGCCAGGAGAATGTCTGCCTGCCCACCTGGGCTCCTGGGGAGCTTTGTGGGCCAGATGCAGGCCCCTCCCTGAACCGGGCTCTGCCCTCAGGCCCGTGACTCACTCACCAAGCAGCTAGGATCAGTAGTCACGCCCTCTGAGCTCCCTCACCAGCTCAGGCAGGGTGGGGAGTTTACAGCTCACACCAACCCCACTTCCTTCCCTCCCAGGCTCCCTGTTTGCAGGCCACCCAGAAGGAATAAACACCGTCTCCCACTCACCAGTGCTCCTGAGTCTCCTTTGTGCTGTAGGCTCACTTCTGCGACGTTCCTGGGAATTCTGCAGGCCTGATGGATGTTATGCTTCCTCCTCTTCCAAGGAAGAGGCCAGAGAAACTTCCACTCCGTAATCGTCAGGGAAAGTGGGTGGGTTGGAAGAAACGGGTCAAATGCTATGAAGCCTAGAGAATGTTCTCTGTCTGTCTGAATCATGAGTAAGTTTGGCATCTGTTTCTCTTTAGCTCATTTGCTTGTAACCTTTGGCCCCTCGGCACACCTGACTTCAGAGTCAGAAGATTAAACAGGCTTCTAGCTGCTGTAATCACGTGGCTCCTGAGTCATATTCATAGCAAATGCGACTCAAGGGTAACTGAGCTCTATCAGTGATAGGGCCAAATCACCACCACCAAAAAGTATTCACGTAGAGGTTTGGAAAACCACGTACCAACATGTCAAGTCTCAGTGGTGTGTCCCAGGGTGGGTGGGTGAGGAACAGTTGTGTGTGCAAGCAGCCATGGTACCAAAACACTGGACTGCTGATTTAACCTCAGTTACAAGAAGAGGTTATGATGAGGGCAGCATCACTAAATACTTAAAAGCACACAGTCTATGGGCAGAGCAACATGGGATCCCAAAGGAAGTTGGGTTTATTTCAGGGGAGCCAGTGAATATAATTTCTTTACATTTTCAAAGACTTTTAAACAACTTCTATCCCAAAGACTAATTTAAAAAAAATAATCAGTCTTCCTGAGACCAAAATCCATATTATCTGGTGTCATGGCTGTAGATTACTTAAGAGCTAGAAAACAAAGCTAGGGGAAATAAACACGTCTCAGACTGTGAGCTGTCCAGACACTAACACATTAGCTGATCTAACTGAAGTCATTACACATGACTGCGACAGAGCAGGTGACGCCCAGGGAAAATCTGAAGATCACGGCTAGCTCGAAGTGAAAAGTTGATGGTGAAAATAAGCTTCAAAGAGCAGCTTTCTAAGCTGCGTGAGGAGGTGAAGGTCACAGACGGAAACTCAGTGTGGCCAAACACACAGAGGAAATGACTGAGTGGGTATTTATATGAGGTTTAGCTCCGGGCTTGTTACAGTTCAGAAAAGGAGCAATCAATAGGACTGCTGTCAATGTCTCCTGCAGACACTGTCTCCTGCGTGGTTTTGCTTAAAAAGCCAACCAAACACTATTCATAGCTGCCTCAGGTGAAGTTGCCCCCCAAAATGTTGGTTAATGGTTGTCTTCACAATCTCATAAAAAATCGCCATGTTTCTAACACAATGGTGCCAATCAGGATTCAAGAATAAATTCTGGAAGTCTTTAGAAGGAAGGGACCATAAGTTGATCTGCGCCCAATTTTCCAAAACCCAAAGTACAGAAAATTGAGTAATTCAATTGAGGACGAATGACTCATACCTAAGCTCTTTCTGTTGTTGCTTGTTTTTTTGTTTTTGTTTTTGTTTTTCTTTTTTAAAACCAAGGACACGTAGAAGTCAATTGTCTCTTAATTTCCTAGATTAGGTAAGAATAACCTGATTAAACACATATACATCAAACACCTAAAGACAGGAGTTTTAGTCTTACAAAAGTCAGCTCTAACAGTACTCACAAAGCCCCAGCAACTTCAAGCCAAGAAGCAACCATTCAACTAAAAATCATTTGTGTGTTTATCATTCAGACGTTGGTATTTTACCTCTCTGGGAAAGTAAGGGAGAATTTGCCTAGAAAATATAAGTTTGGATATGGCTTTGTTTGAACCATATGGCCAGTATTCAAATACTGGTGTGGACAAAAAATTTGAATTATAAGTATTGTTACTGCTATTAAGAAGATTCAGTTGTTAGTTTACATATAATAAATACATATTAATATATCAATACTAATAATAAAAAGCTTGCTTTCTGAAAATCATGAAAAATTTCAATCGAACTTCTCTAAAATCATCTATTTTAGACTTTTTTGGCAGTGTCAGACTTCTTAGGATAAAATAATATTAACTCAAAGTTAATTGCAGTCAGTAGTGATAACTTTTCTCACAATTAAGCCAGCCAACTTACATTTTAGGATGGACTGAAAACAAAATGTGTGAACAAAAGTGATACTATCATGTCATAGCATCGTTCATTGGGTACAGGACAGAGTTTATAGCATTATTCGTACCTGTGTGCAAAGCTGCAGTGCAAATCTGCTTTTGTACTGTAACGAGCTAGCTTGAAAGACGACCATACCACTGCTGTCCGAGGGCTCGACAGGAGGAAAAAAAAGGTCAAGGATGGTGTTATTCAACTGAGAAAGGCAACCCAATGGGAGATAGAGAGTCATGCAGTGTAGACTTGGATGGGACTCTGGAGGTTACTTGTCTGAACCTACATCTTACATCTAAGGAAACTGAGACGCAGACAGGCTGCCTCGTGGCCGTGCAGTAACTGGAGTTCAGGTCTGACTTGGATCCTAGGACTCTTTCCAACACACGATGCTGCTTTTCACAAAGAGGATGAGACGGCGGTGGAGATACCCTCACGGTAATTCAAGTGAAAATGTAAAATCATGAATGGTCTGAGTAGGGTATCCAAACCCACCCAAGCTCGCCTAGACCTTAAGGAGGTCTGAATGGGGTTTTCATCACCCATCAACTCATTCTAATCCCTTATACAACCTCTGAGGCCAAAACAAGCAGAAGAAGTGCCCAAACTCTCAGGAGTCAAAGAAAGAGTCAACCAGTGCCACAACCAGTTGGCACCATCGTGGTCTTTCTTGATACCTAAGTCAAATAGCCTGGAATCCTCATGGGATTCCCTGTTCTGAATCTTGTTCGGTGCTCAGGAGTCTGAGAGGAAAACATACTTGGAGAAGTGCCAAGTTTATTAGAGTGAGAGCGATTCACCCTCACACAGCCACCGCCCGACACAGGTCCCAGAGACGCATGCGCTGACCTTGCACCGCTAACTATGGAATATCTCTAGGGTTGGAAGATACCTCAAAGGTTGCCGGGTTGACCCTCCCATCTGATACCCTAATCCCCCTTAAACGTCTCCCTCCAGTGGCCTGAGGTCAGATTCTGTTGAACATATGACCATGATGGAAACCAGTCAGCTCTGAATCTGCACCCTGGAAGAAGAGAATGTTTAAGTGTAACAGGGTAGTAGACATAAAGTTCCTTGGCTTAGGCCCTGCTGGTTTCCTTTTCCCATGAGAAAAGGTTCCCAGAGTCCAGTAAAGTCCCTCAAAATCCCCCCACCAAGCACAAAGCACAAAAAAAGGAGGCCTGGGACTAGCGACTGGCAGCTCGAGTTTGTCCTTCGGCTTTTGGAAGGTCTAGTTCTTGGTCCACTGAAGGCCTCTGTTGCTGGGTTCTCAGGGCCAGCCCTGTCCAGGGACATCTGGTCCTTAAGCTCAGGGGATTCCTCCCAGGAAACATCTAGGGCTGCTGTTCCACCAGCTGGAGTTTGGCAGTCTTGACTCGGTGGGCTTCCTTCAGGTTCCGCGCACGGACCTCTGGGTTGGAAATGAACTCCACTTGCTGTACAGGGAACCAGCCTTGCTCCCCATCTGAGAGTCTCACGCCCTCCAGCCAGCCTACGGGCACAGGGTGGGTGGGAAGAAGAATTACCTGGGAAAGACTCACAATAACTTCCCCCGGACCTCCTTCCAGGAAACTTGTCTGAATTTTAAGGCCGAAGGGATGGAGAGCCCCCAGAGTGGGCAATCCAGCCTCCAGGGCGCTCACTCTGGCTGCTTTTGAACTTTCTCTAGTCTTAGGAGTTAAATTGTATTCCCCCCGGATGTGTTTGAAGTCCTAAGCCCAAGTACCTCAGAATGTGATCTTATTTGGGAATAGCGCTGTTGCAGATGATTCGTAGTTAAGATGAGGTCATACTTGAGTAAAATGTGCCATTTATCCACTATCATTGGTGTCTTCATAAAAAGAGGGGAAGGTGGGACACATACACCACACACAGAAGGAAGACAGAGGTAGAGACTGGAGTTACACTGTCACAAGCCAAGGAACACCTGAGGCCTCCAGAAGCTGGAAGAGGCAAGGAAGGATCCTTCCCCTGGAGCCTTCAGAGGGAGCCTGCCAACACCTTAATTTTGGACTTCCAGCCTCCAGAACCATGAGAGAAGAAGTTTCTATGTTCTAAGCCACTCAGCTTGTGAAGCTTTGTCACAACAGCCCTGACAAAGGGAGACACCCACATGGCGTCCCTCCTTCAACGCCCAGCCTGCTCCTCGTGGGCTCTCCCTCTTACCATCGCTGCTCTGCTGAGTCACCATCACCACGTCCGCCTTCTCTAGTGCCAACTCGTCGTTCTCTCGGGGCTTGTAGGCTCGAAGGCACTGCACCTGCGGGGAGTCTTTGGAAGAGAAGGGCAGGAGAGAGGTTAGGAAAGGCTGGTGACTAGAACACGGAGAAGGAATCACAGGGGACACTTGGGAGGACTTGGGAAAGAGAAAGTTTGGGCTGTTGAAAGTTACAGATAAGAGAGACCACTGGAAAAATCTCCATCCTCTGCCAGGGAACAAAATGGTTGATAAGGAAGTAGAAATGCCAGAAAGGAAATGAATCAAAAATTCTATTTCTCCAGTGAAGACAAACTGAGAAATATGTTGTGAACACCTTTTAGAGACTCATTATCACAAATTACAGAGATTCTGCTAAAGGCCCATCTTCCCACCGAAACGCTAACATTCCCTGATTCTCTGGTCCTTGGTGAATTCTGAACTCCTTGAAAACTGGCTGTGACAAACCATTTATCTGTTACCCAATTGTTTCACGTACGTGCTCTGCTTCTCCAACAACACACTGTAAACTTCGAGTCTGTGACTCATGCTTCATTTTCTTCACAGAACACGACATGGGACTAGAAGAGGCTTAACCAGTGGGTTTCCAGGAATGACCTAAACAAGGCACTTAAAGCCCTTCACCTTCAAGTTTCCTCATCCGTAAATGACAGGGTTGATAAGATGACTCAAGGAAATTCTGGATTTTCTATGTTTCTGTATTTTGAAAACCAGAGGAAATTTCTACACTTTTGAAGTGCAAAATAACAAGCCTCAGAGCACACCTGACTCACCGCCCTCTACCGTACGTGGGTTTATTTTCCTTCGTACTTTACCGCGCTGCGCTGGTTCTCTTAGAAAACAACTGAAACACTGCATTGTTATCTGTGCTTATTTTTCTAAAGGTCGTCGATACCTGACATTCGCAGCATCACAGTGACAGAGGGAGAATTAGCTCGCCCTCCTTACCTACTGGGGAACGATGTGTCGCACCCTGAACAAGTTACCAGAACTCAGTTTATAGCCTGTTTCTCCTACTTCCTTTTCCAAAGTTCCTTGTATTTGTTTGAACTTTTGAGGCACCAAAGGCCCAGTGTTCCTCTGAATTCAGTTCCTCTCTGGATATGAATTAGGGAATACTTGCTGGAGGACAACTGTGGGGTTTATATGAGACTCAGAAGTCCACTCTCTGGGGTAGGAGAGAGCTCAACGGTAGAGTGCATGCTCAGCATGCATGAGGTCCTGGGTTCAATCCCCAGTATCTCTATTAAATTAAAAAAAAAAAAAAAAAAAAAGAAGTCCAGTCTTAGCATGAATGCAGACGCATTCACAGTGTGCTGTCTGGAAGCCTGGGACAGAGGCAGTGTCTCAGGTCATCCTATACAGGAGGGCGTGTGGTCAGGACAACTCTACTATATTGTGATCCTCCCCAGCTCCTACTCCAGACCTCCTTTCTCCCCATACTTCCCCAAGACCTCCAAGTCAGTAAATTCTAGGCAAAATAATAGCAGGATAGGCCTGAAGGGACAAATAAAAAAAAAAAGCAAACAATTGCCCAAGGTAGGGAATGTATGGGGAGGGAGGAGACACTGTCACGGTGATGAGCAGCTTTAAGCATATACACCTCAGGAGTTCAAGCTCCAGTACCCAGCCTTCCACCTGAAATTCTGAGCCAAAGCAATAAATGGAAGCCTCCCAGAGTTACTTCCTAGCCTCCTAAACTCCTGCACCCAGAGGAGACTTCTGACCCCACCATTTCTCTCTCCCTCATACACTTCTACGCACCATAACACTCCAGAAGGTCCAGCTCCTCTCTTGGCATGGCCAAGGCTGAGATCCATCGAAGTTTTTCACTCCTGAGAAAACAAAGAAGGGTCATTGCTTCAGCTGCAGCTCTGGGGGTGCAGGACAAGGACCAATGACGAGGAAGGGAAAGGACTGTGGGAAAGACTTAACTAGTTCAAAAAGTTGTCTAGTTCCATAATGTCTAGGACAGAAGTCAACGGGGACTCCACTTGGATGGAAATTTGGCAGGACCGTGAACTGCATGTTCGTGTGTCTCGTCATCCTTCATCTTTCCCCTTCTCTTTCCAAGCTTATCCCCTTAATGGCATCTCCTCTTTCAAGTCGGGGCATAAAGTTAACTGTCAATTACACACATGGAGATTTTCCATTTTAGGACGTGCACTCAGCATAATGAGCATCTCAGTCTCGATCCCCTGCATCACTTTGCACACTTCTTGACACTCTTCTGCCCACCTTCCTTCCATCGAATACCTCAGAGATGAAGACTATTCCATAATCATAATTGGATCAGGGAGACACATCTACTATTTGTTGTTGTTGTTGTCGTTGTGATGTAATATCATCCAAGCCTAACTGTGTAATTAGTTGAAGGTTTTTGCTTTATCTTAGCCTCTGCTTCCAAACGTGCTGAAGTAACTGAGAGCTGACGCTCTAACTCTAAACAAGGCTAAAGCTCTAAATAAGGAACCGGAGTCTGGATCTGATGACATGACTTGGGTGACATTTTGTACCTGTTCCAGCCCCTCTGTTCCATAAGTGAGGACAGGCATTACTGACCCCACCCTGAAGTGTCTTCCAAGGGACAAAACTGCAAAATGGTCCTCAGACCATTAGGTATCTCATCAAACTTTTTAAAAAAGAAGAGATTTTTGTCTATCTTTCGTAACAGCAAAAATAACTACAGCTGTTCACTATGGTACTGTGCATTAGCTTTTAAATATTCCTCACATTGTGTGTACATGTGAATGTGTTTTATAATTATTGTCATTAAAAAGATGAGCAGATCAACATTCTCAACACTGTGGATTTCAGCTCAGTAGAGGACTGGGCTGGAAGGTGACAGCAAAGGAACTAAAGGCACCTCAGTGCTTCTCTTATTCATGTCTTAGTCACGCATATGCCCACCAGCCTTGGGCACTGAGGAATTTCTGGCTTGTTACTCCATGCCAGTCCATCTCCTCTCTGGTGTCTTACAGACTTTGTCCTGGGGATTCCCTCCGGATGCCCCCCCGTCCAGAATGGACTAAACAGTGCAGCCGCTGTTTTCTGAACACATGTGCTGCCTTGGTCCCGCCTCCTCGCCTGGCTCTCGTCCCTCCCTGCCCCCAGCTCCTCTGCTCAGCCCTGTCTTACTGGGTCTCCGTGCGGAAGAGGAACTCGGCCCGGGTGCCCTGCACGTTGTGCCGCAGAAAGAGTCGGAAGAGGTTTTTGTGAGGCCCATGTAGCTTCATTTCGCACTTCTCCACTCGGATGGAGGAGAAGGGAGCGTGGTCGAACACCAGGAATCGGCTACCCCTGCAAAACACAAGACTTTTCAGACTGATTCTGGAGTTGTCATACTTCATGCACCCTCGTGTCTTTGAATTCAGAAATCCCTGTCCTTAGCATCTGCAGCCTGCAAATTCTCATGAAAACCACAAGCTCGTATTAACTTGCTCTTAGGATGCTCGGTAGCTATGAGTCCCCAGGGATGTAAACTACGTATCTAGTGCAACAGATACTTCACTACTTTCAAGAGTTAAAGAAATAGAACCAAGATAAAGTTTCTAAGCTCCTCAGGACCAAAGAGTGAGGATCTGGAACTGGCTAAGTACCACTTGGCTGGCTGGCGGAGCCTGGCCCAAAGAAAGCATAAACAGACCGATCTGAAAACGCGGCAAGCTCATTTGCTGCACTTTGTGCTGTGTCTGTAACATGGTACATACGGGTCCTGCCATGTGATCTCCTGATACAATCTGGTGAGATCTTTTTCCTCTTCTCTAGGTCATGACCTAGACTCCATGGGTGAGCTGTGGAGAAGGTCGCTCTAGGAACATGAGCCTTCTCTGCCCCTTTCAGTCCTTCACTGTTGCCCCATCCCATTTCCCCTTATGCTCTGGCCTCCCATCCCAGTCACTGACTCTCGGGGCCGAGACAGCAACAGACAGTCATTGAAGAGATGCAGGTGGACCGGACGCGTGTTCAGCTTCCTTCGCAGCCCTGGGGAGATACTGAACTCCAGAGCGATCAGCTCTCCACTCTTCACCAGCCAGCGTGACTGCGAAATGAGCGGGAATATCTAGAGAGTCGGGAAGAGAAAGAAGACAGTGTCGTAGACAGGACGAGCGCGGACCTGCGCTCCTCCCTGTGCCTCTTCCTCCTGCGTCCCACCACTGGCAGCCACCTCCTTCATGTCTTCCTTGTCGCATAACCCACCCACTTAAACCTGGCTTCTCTCTGAGCCGACGAACTACTGGCGTCTGCTGTTGCGTGGCTCCCACGTCCACAGCTCAGGCATTGGAAGGTGGTTCCAACGTGGTCCAACCCAGGAGAGTGACTACATGAGAAAGCTCAGCCCTCGAAGCCTGAACTGAAGAAGAGATGGAAGAACCCAACTGGGGCACGTGGGAACAAAGCAAAGAACAGTACGATGCCTCTTTTAGAAGCTGAAAGTTTAAGGCAGCTCTGAAACCTGTTCTTTCTTTGATTATAATCAGAGACATGAGAGGAGCAGTCGGAATCAGCTGTGGGGATGAGAATAAGGAGAAGGAAGTGGGGTCTGCCTGGAGCTGGGGTTTGGGTAAAGGTAAGGCACTGAGCTACGATCAATATGTAGGTAGGGGATTTCCCTCTCTTCTAGGGAGATGGGTGGTTTCTGCTCTGGGCTGAAGTCGAGGTGCACAATGACTACTTTAAATTTGTATTTGGATTAGAGATTTTCATTCTATATTTAGATTCAATTTTATATTGCTTTGGTTAGATGAGGAGGAGACAGGATAAAATAATCAATGGATCAAGCACCAAAAATACATCTTTATAAAGGCTTACATTTGATAAGTTCTCCCATCTGCCCAGTTCCCAAACGCACACTCTCTCCCTCAGGTAGACACTGTCCTTCATTTCTATGTATCTTTCCACAGTTTCTTTATGGATACATAAATAAATATATATATACAGATTTGTATCTTCCTACTTTTTCATCAAAGGTAAGATATGTGCCCATGTTCCTTTTTCACTTAACAGCAAATCATGGATACTGAAGTAGGCAGTGAGGTCTCCAGATACAGGGCAGAACAGAACGTGTGCAGAAATGAGGTTAGAGACTGGGAGACTGCGAGCAGGAAGGTTCTGTGTTAGAGGGTGACCTGTGGGATTTGCTAAAGAGCATCCCGGGCAGGGTGGGGCCCTTGGGGCCAACTTACTTTGCACTCAAACTCAATCTTCTGGCTCAGGTAGATGAGCTCCTCTGTGCGCCGCATTCTCTGGACATTGCTATTGCAGTCTCGGATCAGCTGAGTGTTCAGCAGGGAGAGGAGAGAGGAGCAGGACAGAGTTAGAGGCTTGGGCTTTGAGTCCCCTGCAAGAAATCTGGGAGCTGGTCGTGACAGCCTCTTGTCTTTTCTACCAGCCTGGGATTGAGCGGAGACAGCAAGACGCTGAAGTTCTAGGACTGTGGTATTTTTTGCATGACCTGATAGAACATTTCTGGGCTGCGCGAAAGTAAGATTTAATCTGGGGACCATGGCAGGGAGCGCACAGTCCCTTGGTGTGGAGTGTCCTTAGTGTGGGAGTGGAGGCTGTGGGATGTGTGAATTTGGCGGTTTGCTGAGTGCTGTGAGGTAGATGAGCATGAGTGGGGCCTGCACTTTCTGGAGTCATAGGCCTAGGCGGGGGACAAGTTCTCTGTGAAGGACAACCAGGGGATCAGAGTAGGGGTGGTGGCTGCCTACCTCCTCCAGGGCGTGGTGTGCCTTCGTGGCCTCCGCTTCCTCTGAGGAGCCAGGCTGTGTTCTCTTCAGAATGTTCTACAGAACACACCGTAGGCAGGAGCCAGATGGAAGGAAGGGATGGGGAAACAGGAAGAGGTGATTGGGGGCGAGTTAATGGAGAAGTCTAGGAACAAAATTTTAGCAGCAAATATTTCTGAGAAAGAAGGGTGTGGGCAGTGGGGAGACTGCTCACATTGTCCACAGGGTGTGGAAGAGTGGCAGAAAAATGGATGGTCCCCTTTCCTTTGGGGCTACCCAAGACCGCCCCTTTGAATTAAGCGGAGAGGACTGAGGTGGGATCCGCATACCTGGAGCAGCAGTTTGAGACGGGTGATGCGCTGGAAGGGCAGAATCAGAAAGGACTTGAGGGAAAGGCGCTGGCAGACGGGGTCACTCTCCAGCTTCTCCAGGACCTCTCGGAAACTGCTGTTGCTGTTCCTGCGTGAGCAGCGAGCCTCAGGTGAGGAGGGAGATGGGGAGGACTGGGGGGCACAGTGAAGCCATGGGGAGTGGAGGCCTGGTGGAAAATGTCTGTAGGTTGGGAAAGAACGGTGGGTCCAATGACAGGGGTCCCAGATGTGATGGCCGAGGGCACCTGATCTGGAAGCTGGGTGGGGCTTGAGATCATGGGGCAGGGACAAGAACAAGTGCTCTCGGGGGAGGACTCTGGGTTGGGGATTGCGGGTTTGTTGCAAGGTTATTGCAGGGCCCACATAGGGACTCAATGGGAATCAGGTCTCACAGTAGAGTTTGGAAGGTGCGTTCCTGGTAGGTCTGGTTGGTGACATAAGGCAGGTAGACCCGGCGGAAGTTGGGAGCATGGTTCAGGACCACATCGCACACTTGGAAGGTGAAGATGTTGTTCTCAAAGTTCTCTTCCAGGTCTGAAAGGAACCTGTACAGAATTCAAACAAGTCTTGTGAGACTTGTGGGTATCGAGGGAGGAGTCGGCTGACCCCTGCCATACTTTGAGCTTTTAACTTCTTCTCTCCCTTAGTCAATAACGTCTATTGACTGTCCTTAGCTCTGTCGCCCTTGCTCTGCACTAGAGTTCTCTCCAAGGTTGTCCCCGGTTGGCCCCTGATCGAACTCTCTGGTCCTAAGATTCCATTTCTTGTCCTTCTTTTGATCCTTTTCTGGTTTTCTGATGTTTAGATGTTTCCCATCTCGTCTCTAATGCAGTGCATGCCCACAGTACACCCAAAACCGCAACACTGGAGGCATTTCTCACTCATTTATCCATTAATAGACCCATCCACCCACACATCTTCTCCCCTCTCTGCTCTTTCTATCCCTACAGCCACTGGAAGTCATGGAGGGAGCAAGGAGAGGATTCTGAAAAAGGAGAAAAAACAACAAAGAAAGGTTTACAGGCTAAAGACAGTGAGGGTGAGTGAGTGGTATTCGGGAGAAGGGGAAGCTCACATGGTGCTGACGTCACGCACATCCTGTAAACGTGAGAAGAGCCACTGATGATCCTGGTTCGAAAGGATGGCCCGGAGCTGCTCTGAATGTTGGAAGTGATCCACAGCAATATGTAGACTGCGCAGGTATGAGGCCTCCGACACAATCAGCTCGAATTTGGCCTGGGAGGTTAGGGAGGGGGAAGACTAATTAAATACATTTATTGAATCCTTGGCATATGCTAGCTACTGTGCAATGTTTTAGGGGCAGAGCGGTGAGCAAGATGAATCTTTTTCTAGCTCACAGTTACATCAGAACCTAGCCTGATACCGGGGGAGAGGGAAAGAACGTTTGAAAATGAGGGGAAAATATGTGTGAGCCTTCAAAGGTAGAAGAGAAAAAGATGCTCTCAAGAAACTCAAATAAATTGAGTATCCTGGGAACCAAGTGTCCTAAGCAGGCAGGGGGCCAAGCTGAGGAGGCCAACAGAAAGGAGGTCTGGAGGGTTATGTAAACTAGGTGAAACAGTTTAGACTGAAGACAATGGGAAAGCAAAAAGAGGCTGTCTGTAGGGGAATGACTTGATCTAATTTGTTTTTTATAAAGATATTTCTGAGCACAGTATGGAGAAAAGATTTGAAGGAGCAAGGCAGTCATATTAGGAAACTGTGACAGTGATTCCAGATGTGAGATGAAGGCCTAATTAGCCAAGGAAGTGAAGAGAGGTAAGCCAATTTCATAATTATGTAGGAGGGAGATTTGGAGAGCTGGAAGAGTCACAGCTAACGCCTCCTGAGCTTGGTAACTGAGTGGATGATGGAGTTCCTTACTGAACCAGAGAACTTGGAAAAATGAACAGATTTAGGGGATGAAGGTAATTTGGGGTATGGGGAGAAACAGAAGGAAGCAGGCTATTTGAGAAGGAGATGGTGCAATTGTGGTTTAATAGAAATAGCCCAATTACTTGGAGGTGTAATGACCCACAACCCTGTTCTCTAGCTGGGCCGGTCATGTTCTTCATCCAAGCATGCAGCTTCCAGACAGACGAGTGGACAGAAAAGAAAAAGAACACAAACGCACACATCTTGGTGATGACTTGGATAACTGATGACGCTGGCTGGGTGATGCTCTCATACAGCAACACTGAGCCAGGACACTAAAGGTTCATTTGTGTCCTGGCTCTAACATTCACTGACTGTGTGACTTTGGGAGGCTCATTTAACCTCTCTGAACCTCGGTTTTCCTGTCTGTGTAGTTATAGTGACCTCCCCCCTCACAAAGATGTTGTGATGGTCCAAAGAAATGGAGTCAGTGGAAGCACTTTTGCCCACAAGTGCTATTTTAGAAAAGAAATCTATGTATATAAGCACAGAGACTTGCCTTCTCAGAAATGTGAGACCAGGGCTGGCCCAGGAGCCCTGGTGGACTTCCTAGTACTCTGCAGTTGGTGAAAGAGAGCCAGGGTTCATATCATCTGCCCATTGTTTGCTCCATAAATATAAGCAGATTAGTGATTTTCTAAATATCTACATGTGCTTTAAGAGTTGAGGTCAGCACAAAGCCTGCAAGTCTGAGTTTCAAAGAACCTAAAAAGTTATACCTCTGTTTTTGGTTTAGTAAAAGCATGGTTTATCCATAAATTCTTTTGGCCAAAATTTTACTCCTGAAAGGGGGGGGGGATGTATGGAACCAATATGTATCAAACTATGTAACTAGACACTATACTAAAAGCTAGATATGTGCTATTTCATTTAAACTCAACAGCAACCCTCAGTGGTAGGCATATTACCCTTGACTTTTAGATAAGGAAACTGAGGTTCAGTGAAGTTACACACCTTGTTTAAGGCTACACAGCTAGTAAATGGTTACACGGCTAGAAGCCAAGATTCAAATCCAGGTCAGCCAGGCTTGAAATTAAAGTAGTAAACCTTTTGCATGTGGTGTGAGGAAGTGTAGTCTCGTTGTTTCCCAGGGGGCTGTCCAGCTTTCCCAGCACCATTTACTGAAAAGACTGTCTTTTCTTCATTGCATATTCTTGCCTCCTTCGTCACAGATTAATGGGTCATAAGTGGGTTTATTTCTGGGCTCTCTATTCTGTTCCACTGATCTATGAGTCTGTTTTTGTGCTAGTACCATGCTGCTTTGATTACTATAACTTTGTACTGTAGTCTAAAGTCAGGGAGCATGATACCTCCAGCTATGTTCTTTTTTTCTCAAGATTCCTTCGGCAATCTGGGGTCTTTTGTGGTTCTGCATAAATTTTAGAATTATTTGTTCTAGTTCTGTGAAAAATGTCACGGGTATTTTGATAGGGATTGCATTAAATATCAACTCGAAATGAATTAAAGACCTAAATGTAAGACCAGAAACCAGAAAAATCCTAGAAGAGAACATAGGCAGAACATTCTTTGACATAAATCATAACAGTATTTCTTTGGATCTTCTCCTAAGGCAAAATAAAAGCAAAAATAAACAAATGGGGCCTAATTAAACCTAAAAACTTTTGCATAGCAAAGGAAACCATCAACAAACAAAGAGATAACCTATTAAATGAGAGAAAACATTTGCAAATGATATGACCCATAAAGGGTTAATATCCAAAGTACATAAACATTCAACTCAACATCAAAAACGTAAACAACTTGATTAAAAAATGGACAGAAGGCATGAATAGATGCTTTTCCAAAGAATATATACAAATGGCCAACAGGCACATGAAAAAATGTTCAACTTTGCTAATCACCAGAGAAATGGAAATCAAAACTACAATAAGATATCATCTCACACCTCTCAAAATGGCTATCACCAAAAAGTCTAAAAATAACAAATATGGGTGAGGATGTGGAGAAAAGAGAACCCTAGTACACTGTTGGTGGGATTCTAAATTAGTGCAGCCACTCTGGAAAAGAGTATGGAGATTCCTCAAAAAACTAAAACCAGAACTACCATATGATTCAGGAATTCCATTCCAGGGTACATATATTGAAGAAAAAGAAAACCCTAATTTGAAAAGATACATGCACCTCAATGTTCATACCAGCATTATTTACAAGAGCCAAGATATGGAAACAACCTAAGTGTCCATCAACAGATAAATGGATAAAGAAGATGTGGTATATATAGATACATACATGTGTGTATATATATGTGTATATACACATACATATACACACACACACACACAATGAAATATTATTCAGCCATAAAAAATGAAATACTGCCATTTCCAACAACATGGATGGACCTAGAGAGTATTATGCTTAGTGAAATAAATCATACAGATAAAGACAAATACTCTGTTGTCACTTACATGTGGAATCTAAAAAATAAAATAAAGGAAGGTACATCATAAAACAGAAACATATTCATAGATATAGAGAACAAACCAGCGTTATCAGTGGGGAGAGGGAAGGGCGGAGGGGCAAGATAGGGTTATGGGATTAAGAGATACAAACTACTATGTATAAAGTAAATAAGCAACAAGGATATATTGCAAAGCATAGGGGAATATAGCCACTATTTTGAAATAACTTTAAATGAAGAATAATCTATAAAAATATTGAACCACTATATTGTACACCTGAAACTAATATAATATTGTAAGTTAATTATACTTCAATTAAAAAAGTGGTCAACATTTTTGGATTGATTACTATGTACTGGGAACTTATCTTTGTGCGATTCTCTCAATAATTCTTTGCAACCCAATTTTACAAGTGAGGAAATAAAACTTAGAAAGATCATGGCCAAAGTTAAATAGCTAGCAGATATTAAAGTCTGCTTCCCATCCAGGTCATTTACGCCAGAACCTAAACACTTAAACATTGTTTCATAAAGCTTTTCCATTGTGCCATATTGTCTTTCGAGGAAGAAATGTTTTAACCCATATTTTAGATTGATTATTAAGATAAGCTCTCCATGTAAAACATATTAATGGTAGTAACTTAACATCAGACCAGTGGCCTTTACCACAATCTTGCTATTGGGAGCGAGGACCAAGCAGAGACTGATGTTCATTCAAAAGCTTCTATGAGACCAACGGACAGCCGCAGGGGGCACTCTTCAAGGGACCCACCAAAAAGCTCCTGCATGTGTCTTGGTTGGAAAGGAAAACTTTAGTGTAGACTGAAACCCTGGTTGAAGAGGGAAATTTTAGTCTAGCCTGAAACTAGACTAACTACATTAACTCCACACTCCGCCCAACAAATTCAGAGGCATGGTCTCTTTGTATGAGCCCAAACTAACAGGAGTAAATGGCACGAGGAGGTGGGTAGAAGAGATAGTGGAGACACCTGGGAAGCAATTCAAACCCATCAGTGTGAGGATGACCCATTGTGGCGGTGTGCACGTGTGTGGTGAGTCTGTGGGTCCATGGTGGGGACAGCCCGCTCTTGGTGATGGCGGTGAGTAGGAGATACGGATGAGAGCACTTCCCTCCTGTCTCCCCTTCCCCTGCCCCCACCCAGCCCTGCGGGTACCTCCTGGAGTTTTTGGTCCTCGTGGGTCATGGAGAGCAGCACAGCGCTATTGCGCACCGCCGGGATTTCCTGCCAGAGGGAGCCACTGGAGGCCATGGAGAGACGTTGCAGGTAGGACTCCGAGGGGACCAGGGACTTCCGGGGCTGCCGGGGGGAGACAAGCCCAGGTGTCTCTGTCAGGCTGTCCAGCCGCTGCTGGCTCTGAATCTCCTTGTTCAGAAACACATCACTGTACTCCTGGTAGAGCAGCTGAGCTACAGGGTCGAAGAGGCATGGGGGAGGGAGAGAATTAGGGAGATGGGAGTGGAGGCACAGAAACAGACAGAAGCCACCAAGCCGCTTCTGGCTCTCCTGGCACCTCCTCTCCCTGCAGATACCACCACCCCGCTGCTGGCAGCCAAGAGCCCCTCTCCGGTCTTGGGCAGGTCTACGTTTCTGTTTCAAGGTACTCACAGGAGTTGATGAGCTTGGAGCAGCGTCTTGAAAAGCCTCCCGTCACCTCCTTTGGCTTTTTCTCTCTGTGGAGTGAAAAAGCGCTTGCTGGCCATCAGACGTGGAGAAGCCCAGGTGACTGTAGGTTCAGACAGGCTCTGACCTCTGGGACGCATGCTGGAATGTCAGGGCCAAACACCCAGAGAGGCCAGCGGCAGCCTGACTCACTTCAGGGCAGCTCGAAGCTATTTTGGATGTCATGCTGAACTTTCACAGGGGGGTTAGGTCATGGCCAAAGCGCCTAGAGGGACAGGATTTAGAGACCCAGCTGACAGAACCAGGTAATAAAAGCTCTGTCTCCCCTGAAATCCTGGTGTCTGTCTCTTCCCCTCCCTGCCGCTGGAAGAGACAGGGTCCCAGAACCTTTGCCCACTAACGAAAATCTCAGTATCCCGAGAAAAGAGAGCACAGCTGTATCTGTCAGGAGAGTGTCACTCACCGGAAAACAATGGCATCTGAAAGGCCAAGGGATTTTTCCATGGCTGGACTTCTTGTGTCTGCAAATGGAGATGGGCAAAGTCACTGCGATTTCAGAGGGACATTCAGAGAGAACCAAAGAAGGGAAGACCTGGAGTGGGAGATGAAGGCATCCGGGGAGGGGTAAAATGGTTCAGCCGGGAATCTGTGAGAGCGGGGAGTGCCAAAGTAGGAAGCATTTGAGCACATTAGTACCGGGTGTGTCCTCTTCCCTGTTTCAGAAGGTGAGCTGAACAAGTAGATGCCTTCTCTGTGACTGGAAGGACATCAAGCAGCTGTTTGTAACTGGAAAGTGGGATGGGGGGCGCTCCAGAGTAACCTTGGGAGAGAGAGATGTGCAACGAAAGAACACCATGGCTGGGCGACCGACGGAGGTAGAAGGGAAGGAGAAGAGCATGGCCATGAACTCAGACAGGCTCTCAAGGACGTTCCTCCGCGTTGGGGTTGGGTATGCGGCTGAGTGAAGCCCACAGGGAGGCCAGTAGGCACCTGGGGGACAGAGGAGGGGTGAGGTGGTCAGAGCTGGGAAGAGCCTGGGCTGACACGAGTGAGTGGTCCTGACTCCTCACTCACCTGCAGGGCCCTCGGGCAGGATGGAAGCTCTGCGCAGGCCTTGCCGGTGCCAGTCCTTGTGCTTGCTGGACCCCTCGCTGGGGCCTGCAGCCTGGCCACGGCTGCCCTCTGTTGGTATCCCTGGGTCCCGTCTGTGGGGCCAGCTGGACGCCTTCTCCAGACAGGGATGGCTGGGTTTTTCTGGCTGCCTGGCTTGGCCTAGGTCCGACCTCCTCAGGCCATTGGCTCCTTCCTGAGGGGCTGTTCTTCTCAAAGATCCTCTGGCAGGGACTTCAGATTCTTCTGAGAGCCCTGATTCAGAGGCTGGTCCCTGGGCCTCTGGAGTCCAGGGGTTAGTGGGGGAAGAGGGACTTAGAAGTGTTGTCACATTGCTGAAAGCCATGCCAGGGGACACTTCGCTTTTACTCCTGCTGGTGGAAGCCAGAGTGTCTGTGGCTCTGCCCGTGGCTGGAGGCCAGGAGGTTCGCCCCCCAGAATGGGGAGTGGAAACTGTCCACTCCTGACAAACAGGCCTTGTCTTGGCTTGACCCCCTGAGTTCATGAGTCCTCCCTGAGAGCTCCTGCTCCTGCCCCTGGACTTTGGGGGTAACGGGGGTGCTTCAGCAGAGGGATCCATGATCGGGACTGGGGGCAGAGGCTTGTAGACCCTTGAGCTGCTTGAAGAAGAAACAGGAGGATGGTGGGGCTGGGGCAAATCAGGAGTTGGAGGCAACGGCTTGTTGTATCTCTGCCTGGGGGAGAAAGAGGTCTGGCTCTGGTGGGGAGTGTCTGGGGTGGAGGGCAGAGGCCGATGCTGCCTTGCCACGAGGGGGTCAGGAGCTTGGGGAGGTGGGCCTTTAGGGGGGCCATGTAGCCCTGGACCCAGGGCCACTGGAAGCGGAGGGCTGCAGCACTTCAGCGTGGGGGCCACCGCATGGAGATGGCCGTCTCTCTCCACCATAGATGGGTAGACCAGCCTCTTCTCTGGGGGAGGAGGGGGCGGGGGTTCATGGACCCTCGTATCTCTGGAGACAAGGGGTGGGGGAGAGCTGTGGGCAGGAGAACCTGGGACAGAGGCTGAGTGATGTGGGGAGCCCCACTGCTGACTGTCGGGGGGACTGCCAGGCCTTTCTGGGCTTGCGGTGAATTCCCGAGAGCCCTGCCATTGAGCCAGTAACGAACTTGCCGACTCTGGAACGATGCCGCCGCCCCTTCCGCTTTTCCTGCTCCTCCTGGGGATCACAGAGCCATAGATGGCAGGTCTGGGGGGCCTCAGGGGCAACTCTGAATGGGAGAAGGAAAGTGGTAGTCCCGCCAGGTCCGGAGCTGGGTCTGTCCCGTGGGAACCCGGAAAGGAGTTGCTTCTCAGATGCTGGCCCGGCCCTGAGCGGCTGGCTGGGGGACCCTGAGGGCTGGCCCGGCCTGGCGAGGGGAAGCCACGGAGGGCAGCTGGGGGCGTCTCCGAAGCCCCGCAGGCAGATGGGCTGTCGGTTGAGAGAGGGGCCCTGGAGGTTTCTGGAAAAGATGCAGCAACAGAGGGCTCCCTCCCGGGAAAGACAGCCGGGGGGCCGGCAGATGACGAGGCAGTTGTGCCGGGGGCACCTTCAGAGGGGCTGGAGGGCGCTGACTCTGGTGTCCTCGGGGGGGTCACAGAGGCGCTGGCAGGGACCACCTCAGCCCCCGGGCTGGATGCCGTCTCCTTTCCTGGCTCAGATTCCTCTTGCTGGTTGTTCTGGGCTGCTTCTTGGCCGGGTGACTCCCCTAGCAAAGAGCTAGGTAGAGAAATGGGCTGGCAGGACCCTCCTATTGGCTCCAGCGTAGGAGTCGGAGCTACGGGGGGCAGCTCTTCAGCGCTGGGCTCTGTCTGAGTCCCAGGAATCCTGCCCGTGGGGTAACAGACATCCGGAGACAAGTCGCAGGGAGAAGAGACCTCAGGGGCTACCGGAGCCAGTGCAGAAGCACCGTGCTCAACTCCTTCTGCTCCCTTCTCTTCTCCCACCCCCTCCCATGTGTCCCCACCCCAACTCCCTGGCTCCTCCTCGCTCGACCCCACCTCCTCCTCCTGCCCCTCTACTGGCATCCCTCTGCCCTGAACGCCCAGATCCTCTTGCTTTCCAGTTACTTTCACTGATTTCCCCACTAAGCTTTGCTTCTCCTCGCACTGAGCATCCAGGCTACTCCCTTCTGGCCCCGCCAACCCCCTCCTCTTCCGTTCCCCTTGTTCTGGGTCCTTCTGGCCCTGCCCCTTCCCCTCCCACTCACCGTAGCTCTGACCACCCAGCTCCCCGTCGTGCCCCTCTCTCTCTCCTGGTCCTGCAAGCGGCACAAGCTCTTGAACCTGCTCCTGTTGTGGCCTCTGATCTGCATCTGCACCATTAACCTGCCGTCCCATCTGTTCCCGGTCCCCTGAAAGCCCATCAGAACAAACATCCTCCCCCAAAGCTCCTTCCCCCTGAAGTGCCCCGTCCTCTCCTCCCCGTTCCTCCAGCCCCTCGGCCTCCTGGAGGCACCTGGGCCCCTCTCCCCCTGGGCTTTCCTGCCTGACAGCCCCACTTTCTGGGTCCTGCGGCTGCCTGGTGTCTACGAGGTGCTCTTCCCAGGACGGCCAGACGCTTGTCTGAGCAGAGGTGTCTGGGTGAGTGTCCTCCTTCCCTTCCGCTTGTCCAGGTCCCAGTATCAGAGAAGTGAGTTCTGGTCCAGATTCCACTTCCACGCTGCTGCCCAGTTCACTGGGTATTGGGGCGTTGTCTAGACGTTCACCCTGGTCGGGGCAGGCCCGGGGCTCTGGAGGAGTCGGTGTCCTTGCGTCTCTGTCTGCTGGGCTCTGGGGCACTGCCCCCAGGTCCGCTGGAGTGTCGCAGACGGCAGCCATCAGGTCTTCCTGTCTGCTCTCCACATCTGCAGAGGCCTCCTGGGGGACGGAGGTCATGCCCTCAGCTGCATAGTCATTCACATCCCTCCCCTCTCTCTGCGGGGTCTCCAAGAGTGTGTGTCCCTGTGCCCACTTATCAGACGGGCCCTCGCCCTCTTCCGCTTCCAGCTCCAAGGCAGGGGCCTGGCTCCCTCTCCTGGGAGCTGCGGGGCTCACACTGAACTCCGCTCCAGCAGGGACGGGAGCCAAGGCTCCACATGGGGGCTCCTCAGCTTCCATGAGGGTGGAATCCTAAAGAGGAAGAAGAGACAAAGCTTTATCACCTCTTCTGCTTTTACGCGTCAGAGGGACAGACCCTGAAGAACGGGGCACTCCTTTGGTTCCATTTATAGTCATTCTTTGGGACAAAGTATACTTCCAAAAACAAGCCAGAGAACCTATAAAATTTATCATGGATTTATTCATTTAATCAACATTTACCAGGTGATCCTGTCCAGTGTGGGGCGTTCAGCATGGAGCCTGCAGTCTTGTGGCGGAGACAGACAACAATTAGAGCACAAGACCATTGTCAGAGAGGACTGAGGTTCCCAGTGGTCATTACCCTCTAGATTGGATTATGTCACAGTGTCTCTCCCTGTCTACACGCTGGACACCGAGAGTGACTCAGTCCCATATAACTCCCAGACTCAGTGAGTGACACGCCCTAGATCTAACAGCCCAGAGAGTCTGGAGGGGGAATCTTCCTCCTAAACTGCTGATGGGATTAAAACAGGTCTGGCCATTCCGGCTGCCGGCTAGGGGACCACAGCACAGTGGCCTCTCCCTTATACAGCATCTGGATTCCACTCATCTTACTTCCTACAGGGTCTAGCAGAGCTGGTAACTAACAAAAGTTTTTTTTTTTTTTTTTTGCAATTAAAGAGGCAGCTGCTGTAAAGTGGAATGATAACTAGACTTAGGTTAGAAGCATAGTAGATACAATAGTTACCCACCCACTTCAACCAGGTCCACGAAACTGTGAAATCCTCACCGCCTCAGTGGCCCCTTCTCTCCAACAAAGCAAGAACCCTTCTCACAATTTTGACCTTCCCACCTCTCCTCTCCCTTCCAGCAGAATATCTCATCTCCTACTTTGCAAAGAATTTACAACCCAATGGAGAGGAACTGATTCAGTTTCTTGCAATTCAGAGCAACCCACATTTCACTCCTCCCACCCTTCCCCTCTGATGGAGCAGAGCACCCTCCTCTCCACGCGCCGTCTTCCTCTCCCTGCTTTCCCGGGACCTTCAGCTCTGGCTTCTCTCTCTCTCACACCTTCACCTTCTCTGTTGGAACCACCCCAGCAGAATTTAAGCACGCTCATGTCTTTCTCATCTTTCCAATGTGTAAATGGAGTTTTTCACACCTGCTGTCTTCCTCCCCTCACACCTCACCTACCTCCAACCCAGGGTCAATGGCACCACTCAGCCCACCTCCCCTGCAGTATTCAACTTGCTAACTCCAAACAAGACTCTATGGACGCTTATTTTGGTGGTTCTTGTCAGCACTGGGTACTACCGTGGACACTCATTTGACATTAGAAATACTCTTTATCTTGTTATTTGGGAGATGACGTTTTCCTGATTTAACCCCTTAAGTTTCCCCAGTCCTCTAATGAGGTTACCGTCCTCTTTGTAGCTCTTACCAGCTTGAGTTCACTTGACTTCTCCTTGGAAGTAAGTATACAGTTACATTTTATATAATTAGGTGTGTCTTTTGGTTTATCATCTATCTCAAACAATAGGTGGTAAGCGTCATGAGACCAAGAACAGTTGTCTATACCAAGCACAATGCCTGGCCATTCTACGTGCTCGGTAAACATTTTCCAATTACGGAATTAAAGTCTTGCTCCTGTCCTGGCCCGCATTCCCCATAGCTAATCAGTCACCAAGTCTTATTAACCCCACCTCCTAAATACCCCTCAAGTCTGTCCATTTTCCTCCACCTCCGCTCCAAAGCCTGGTGCAATGCTACTGTCCCCTCTTACCCTGGCCTCTGCATTGGGACACAGCTGGCTGCTGGCCTCCACGCAGCTTCTCTCCCCAGCACCTGAGTGATCCTATAAGCCCCATTTCTAGTTTAAATTCTTCAGGAGCCTCTGATGACCATTGGGAGGAAACTCAAGTATCCAGCATGGTGGATCTGCCCTCTGCTCCCTGGCCTCTGCCCTCCTCTCCAGCAGCCTCCTCACCTGTCAGAACCTCCCCCACCCCATCAGCTTCTGGTCCCTTTAGTTCACCTCCCTCTCCATCACCTGTAGGCCTTCACATGTGCTGTTCCCTGCCAGGAATCCTCTTCTTCTGCCTGGAGACCCCTTGACTTCATCTGTCACACTAAGTGCCCTTGGAGTTACACATTTCATGTCTATTTTCTGGGCCAGACCATGAGCTTTGTGAGGACATCAGTGCTGCTGTATTAACTGCTCAGTCCTCTCTGCCTGATGCTTGGTTGACCCTCAACAAAGATTTATTGCATGAATAAAAGAAGGAAGGAAGAACACAGACTTAAAAGAGGGCTGTCCAACTTTTTGTCCTGCCTTTTTTGTATCTTGCTGATTTTAAGACAATTGTAGAAATCATGTAATTTATTGGAACATTCTTTTTCTTAGTTTTAGAAAGGGGATAATATACTCCCTTTGCAAAGAGTTCTAATAAAGATTAAATAGGACAACACAAAAAATAAAGTTCATCGTTAACTCTGAAAGTAATAGAAATGTTAGGGATTGTAAGTACTGTTGGAGAGAGAGCGAGCGAGAAAAATGTGTAAGAGAGAAATACAGGATCTATGAGCTGGAAGGACTTTTAGAGACACAGAAAACTTCGCCTAATTTAAGGATGAGGGAACTGAAGATCAGGTAACTCAGACACCTGGTCAAGTTTCCTAAGCAAATGGTACAGGTGAACTCAAACGAAGTTAAGTCATCATAAGCAACCAGAAGTCGGGCTGTAAGAAAGCTGGCAGGTCACTCGTCCAGAGAAGACCCTGGGGGCCTATAGTCTCACAGCTGCACATGGACTCACACCTCTCCTGTCTGGTTTAGGGTTCAAGGAGAAGCCCACCGCCCTAAATGCCTGCTGTCTGGCTGGGATATTATACAGGTGTGCACTCTTACACAAGTCCCCCCCGCCCCCCGCCCCATACACACACACTGAGCCACCCTCTCAGGTTCTATGCAGGAGAGCCTCACATAACCAAACAGGCAGGTCTCCGGCCACCCTGCCGATGTGGTGTGTGACAACTTCTCCGCCACCTCACAGACACAGATACCGTCTGTACGGGGCCGAGGGCCACAGCTAACACAAGCATGCTGTGCAGAAGGACTTTTACGTCCTTTTTCCAGTTAATTGACACAGTGCCTGATTTGCACCCTACATTCAGCCCTAAGTACAAAATACTATAATCACTCTGGTTGATACCATGACGTGACCCTATTCTCCTAACCGCACGTTAAATAACATACTTGCTCACGGTAAACACTTTCTGAAACTTGGCTCCTACCTGCCTAAGGAGACCATGTCACTCAACCTGTAGCCACCCCTCAGTGGTATGTGTATTGTCCCGGCCCTCCACCCAGACACCCTGTCAAGTCCTCAAAGCAAGCGGCCTCTAAATACATAAGCGTATTTCTGCTACATTCAGGTTATGTCTACAGACAGCGTGTGCGAGGTGAACACCTTCAGTTCCGTGCGAGGTGAACACCTTCAGTTCCATGCTAGTGACACTGAGTGTCTGTCCCCTGCAACCCCATCCACGTGACTATTTTTTTTTAATCGAAGTATAGTCACTTACAATGTGTCAGTTTCTGGTGTACAGCATAATGTTTCAGTCATATATATATACATACATATATTCGTTTTTATATTCTTTTTCATTACAGGTTACTAAAGGTATTTAATATAGTTCCCTGTGCTACACAGAAGAAATTTGTTTTTTAATCTACTTTATACATAGTAGTTTACATTTGCAAATCTTATCGACATTATTTTCAACACTCTCTTTACCCGTTTGGAAACACCAGTGGTCATGGGCTCAGCATTTCCCTATACTTGATTCTGCCCTAGAAATCCTACTGGAATCAGGCATTCCAAGCCTAGAAGGTGACAAAGCTAGAGGGCATCTGTTAAGTCGTAGTTTTACTCACATAAAGGCAGCAGGAGAGAGACTTCTGGCACTGCCCCATGCCAGAGCCGCCTCCTGGCCTCCCCCACTGAGGGGGAACGATCGCTTCTATCTGAGCACAGCAAAGGCAGAGCATGGCACCATGGTGATCCGGCCTTCCTCCAGACCAGAGTTGTTTCTGCATCTGTGGACCTTATCCACTTGCGACTTCTATCAAGACAAAGCTCCGAGTCTCCCCAGTAACACGGTGTGTGACAGAACTCAGCATCCCCCTAGGGCGCCCCAGTAGCTTAGCTATTGCCCATTTCTAGTAACTAGATGTGAACCTGTACTTTAAAGGTTTCCCTCCTCCTCACCCCGGCCCCCATCACACTGCTTCTTCCAACCAACGTCAAGTGCCTTGTGTACTTTGAGGACCGTGCTCCCTGGATTTTTTAGCGGCGTCAGTTTGCAACACTCTGACTTACACCACAAACCACTGATGTGCTCTTGAAGTTACAATACTTCGGCGTTTACACAGCATCGTCTATATTCTACCTTAGGAAAATACCCACCAAACTGAAAGATATGTGCTCAGTTTGATTTCAGAAACAAGATCACCAGATCGGTGGATGCCTCTATTCACTGTTTGACATTATTGCTCTTGATGCTATAAAGATATCAAAGCAAGAGTAGCTTTCTGGACCACCAACTGCTAAGCCCTGTGCTCTGCTCATTTTAGGAACATCCCATCATCCCAGTGAAAACTGTAATAAACACTTCTTTCTATTCTCTAACCTCTGAAAATATCACATCACCCACTGCCTGGTAGAACCGATGGGGACACAGACCATGGTGAGTGGCAGTGGGTACATGTACCCCACAAGCCCATCCATGGCCCTGGTGCCGTCCACACAGATGTGAGTGGAAGTGACCTGTTTGTGTCACCTGCAACGTAGACCCAGAGGGTGACCTTCTTCTGGTCCACCTTGTAGACACTATACATGACCAGCTCCTGTTCCCTCTGCAGACCTGGTGAGTGACTCAGCCCTGTCTACACCAGATGCTATACCTCATCTGTTTGGGTCTACACCACTTAAGTGACGCTGACCTCCTTGTCCACACCACACAGTGAATGACCGCTCCAGACACCATGAATGACATGTGCCTGTCTATCCCACAGACACTGTGGCCACAGACAACCCCAGACACACCACGCTGTGGGCAGCCACACGCTCTAGGGGCCTGGATCTGTGAAGACTCTTGACCATATTTAGAATCACTATATTCTTCTGGTAAGAGGGATTCCTTTACACACCTCCTGATGGCATCCATTCCTCCTGCTGGACAGTCTTGCTCAGAATTGACACCCCACATCCCCCCCAGCACCCCAAGAGCCCCCTCAATGGCCATGGCTCCAGTTTCAGGCCCACAGATTGGTGAACAAGCAATTCCCATTTTGCCAGGGCCGAGGCCCGGAGCTCCTTCACACCCCAGGTGTGGCTGGAGCAGGAAGTCGGAGCAAGGGGCCACCACTGGGAGCTCTCTAGCCAGGAGCTGCGATTCCTGAAACAGCCAAGGATGCAAGACCCTGGAATGCAGGGGAGGGCGGGGGTAGCAGAAGGTAAGAAGCTAGAGAAGAAAGTCGCCCTCTCTCCCTTGTCTGTTGGACACACCTTTTCCCCTCAGTCTGACAAGCGTCCTGGCCAGAGTTCACTTCTAGGGAGACAAGAGGGCAAATCAGTCTTGGGAATCCAAGATCCAGGAAGGGGAGCAGGGCTGAGACCTGAGGACCAGGTGGCTCCAGGATGGGCTCTCCTAGGACAAACTCGCTGCTGAGGGCAGTGCAGATGATGCCAGCTACCAGAGCTCCCAGGGGGGTGTCCTACAACCACCCCCCCCCCAGCTCTGAAGCGCTCCCTTCTCCCCAAAGTTCTGAATGCCCTGTTGTGATCACCAGGAAGCTTTGGAAGGACTCCCCAGGTGTAGGGAAACAGGGTGGGGGCAGGGCAGGAGTCTTTTTTGTTACAGGTTAAAGCACCTTGGCTAACAGAGAAGAGCCGCGTACTTAGACAAACACGGTATGCGAATCCAAAGGAAGATAAATGAAGGAAGGCCCAGGCCTGGTGAAGAAAAAGGAGCCAACAAAACATCTCCAGGTAGGGAGTCCGTCCACAAAGGGCCTCTCAGTTACTCCTTATTGTAGAGGTTGGCTTTCCCCAGGGCCTAGACTTTGAAGAAAGAGCCCTGATCACCGGCCCGGGGCACATCCAGGGGCGGGGTGCCCATTTCCAAGGCGGGACCAGGCCGGAAGCAAATTTTTCCAGGGGGGAGCATTTGCTCCAGCTTCCCTCCTCTCCCAGCCCAGGGGGGGACTCGGTCCCACGCCCCGAACCCGGCCTCTCTGCCCAGCTCCCGCCCTCGCCGCGCTTTCCGGAGCCCGCGCCCGGCACCCAGCTGGGGCAGGTCCCAAGGTGAAGGCCTCGATCCCGGTGCTTCCCGCCCCGCCCTGACCTCCGCCGGGGCTCTCCGGCCGCCGGCCCGGGGCGGGGCGGGGGGCCGCGCGGGCGGAGGGCACCCACCTGGCCAGTGTCACATGCTGTCCGGACCCAAGAGTCCCCTCCGGGCCCCCGGCGCAGGCCCCGGCCGCCCCGCCCGGCCGGGAGGGAGGGATCTGGTTCTCCTCGGAAGTTTCAGGTGAGGAAACCAGGGACACACCTTCCTGGGGGAGGGCCAGGGCCCGTCGGCGCCGGAGCCTCATTGGCGTGAAGGGAGCTCCCGCGTCAGAGCTGGGAAGTGCCGGCCGGGCCGGGAGGGGAGCCCGGGCGCGGAGCGGGGCGCGGGGCCGGGCGCACCCGGGCCGCGGCCGACGGGGCGCGCCGAGGGCGCGGGACGCCCTCCTGGGCCCGCCTAGGTCTCCGATTCTTGCCTGGGCGTTCCTCCGCCCCGGTGGTTCTTCAGGTCACTACCTGAGCCGCTGCTATTTTCCTCCCGGCCAGTCCGCGTCCCTGAACGTCTGAGTGTCTGTGTTCGTCCGTCTTTGCATCTTTATCTTCAGGTCACAATGTTAATTGCCCTTCCTTGAAGTCTACCCGCCTCTCCCTGTATCAGGAAGGGTGTCCCCTGCTCTCTCCACCTCTTTCTCCCTCTCGCCTGTCCCGTGCTCCCCTGTCTCTCCGCTTTGTCTCCTTCGACTCCCTGGGAGGCCATGTCTTCTGCCTGGGAACGCGCATCCCTGAAGCAGCATGAGCACGTCTTTCCTCCGTGTATGGTGAGTTCACGTCTGGCAGGGTGGTGCCGTCTGCTTTCTTCCCAGAAACATGTGTGTGTAAGTATCTAAGCCTATGTCTCAGGCCTGTGGGTTTTCTCATGCCTATATTTTTTTTTTTTCCGATTTTTTTTTTCAGGGAAACCTTGTTTTCTCTTGGCCTCTGAGGCCAAGGCTGAGTGGGTCTATCTTCATGACTCTCCACAGACGTCAGAGAATGCCAAAATGTTCTACAGTGCAGACACACACACACTCACACACACACACACAAGAATCCCTCTCATGGGGGACAGAGATTTGTGGTATGTTCATTTCAGTTACATCAGCCCCCACCACCTCACTCATTACTCCGGGGGTTTCCGTAGTGAAATCAATCAAGTGGAATCATAATGGGTTTTCTGCCTGTTTTGTTCTTGGGAATGCCATGATCTATAATCCCAAACATCTACTCAGTTAGACCATTTCCGGATTACTGTGCTCATTTCTTACTGTGCCCATCGGCTGCTGCACTGATCCCAGCTGACCGGGCCTACCAGTGCTTGGAAGGGGGCTTTAGGATAGACAAACATTAAAGCAGAATGGTTTCTTTTCCAATAGAGTCCTGAAGCATCTCTATGTTCAAAGAATGTGCTACTTTGATGGTGTTATTATGAGGGGCTAAGCCCTAAACGGTCCAGGAGCCTTCAGCCTACTCCAAGGTGCCGAGTAGGATGTAGGAAGCCATGGGGAAAACCAGGACTCCTCAGAGTTCAGGTATGTAAGGGCAGGCCTCGCACAGACCATGAGCTCAGCAAGAGGAGGAGAATGGGGTTGGAGGGTGGATGGGTGCACTAAGTCAGAGAGTTCCAGCTAGAACTGTCATTTCTTGGTTGGGAGAGAAAATTCAGTTTCTAATGGGTGAGCAAAGTTAGTAAACTTCTGATCCTTGGGCAGAAGTTGCTGATCCCTGCTCTGTTCCACACTGCCTCCTGGGAGTGGGCGGTACGCTCCAAGTCTCCAGAGCTGCCTTCTAAAGCAGCCTGGCTGTTTGTTCTGCTCCACTCTGGCTTCTCTAGGTTCTCCCTCAGCAACTCTCTAGCCCTTTATTCCCTCTGAATGTCAAGTCTCATAGATTTGACCTCCCTTTGTTCTGCCAGCTCTAACCTATCAGCGTTTTTGTTTTTTTAATTCACCACCCTTGATTCAGTGACCTTTGGGTCATTGAGAGTTAGGCATACGAGCTTGCCCTGAATTTTCACCTACTAGTGAGATGGAGGGAAGTTAAAACTCACCAACTGGGGAGTTGATCCTTTCCACAGGGCACACCCATCTGCAGAGGATTTGCACGTGGGGACCGATCCAGCACCCCAGGCTCCTCTTCCCTTCCCCTTGCCAACTAGGGTTCTCTTTCTTAGCTTCTTTACCCTTTCTTGATGCTTGCTCTTGGTGAATGGGCTTCTTAATCCAGCCAGACACCCTATCCCAACATCCTGATTATTTCATTTGGGCCTCGATTTCCTCTACAAAGGCCCAGAGAGGAAAAGGAACAGTACAGTAAAAAGAGGGTGGGTTTTAGATTCAGGCAGGAGTGGATCTGGATCCCGCCCTCTCCACATACTGAGTGCACAGGTTCGGCACATTCACCTTCCTGTGCTTCACCTTAATCTTTCTATGCTTCATTTCCCTACTGTCTTAAGTGGCGATGATAATATTTAATCACAGCTGCTGCACTGGGTTGTTGGGGTGATTGTCAGGTAATCTACAGGCTCATCTCAGGACACGGGTAGAAGGTGACCGGTCCGGGTTGGTTTCCTTCCCTAATAGTGCCTGACAGTTAGACATGATGAATGAATAAATTTACAATAACAAGGTGATAAGAGCTGGGAAAGGTAAATCGATCCAAAGTAAAGTTATTTTAAAGTGAGAGCTACATTCGATGGGGGAAAAATAAAAGGTTCTGGTTTGGGGGGGACATTTTAATCGGAGACAGTGCCTTTGAGATCCAGCCATGGTGGGGGAAGGACAGAGAACTGTCCTGTGTAGTCAAGGGATTGGGACCTAAGGGATTACAGTGACCTTTTTTGAAGCAGGAACTCATTGGAGTTCTCCCTGGGCTGTCACTGCCCCAACCAGATGTGCTCCTGGGGCCACCATCCCATGTTACTGGCTGTGTGGCCCTCCCACTTGGTGAACCCTGACCCTCAGCTGGTCCAGTGCTAGTTTCTGAATACTGCCCTGGCCTTTCTGATCCTGCTTTTTTCCTGATTCTGTGGCCCACCTTTGAACCTTTTGGAACTGATTTTGAACTCAATTCTTTTCTTAACTTGGTTGAACATGGTCTCTCCATCTTTCTCCTTTAAATCCACCCTGGGGATTGGCCAGTGTGGTTCTTAACTATCCAGTTCCATTCCGATGAACATATTTTTCTTTTGGATCCTTGGTTTCCCTTTGTTTCTTTCCTTGGTTTCCCTTTATTTCTTCTCTCAACCTTTGCAGATGGGCACTAGCCTAAATATAATGATGTTCAAAGTATAAAGAGTAATGCCTCATTCTTCTTAAAATTCATTTACTTAATGTGCATTTTTAGAAACCACATATGCAAAGGCCGAGTCTCTGCTCCTAAGCAGCCCTCAGTCTGACTGAAGGACGAGCAAGCAGTGACAGCAGAGTGTGATGCGTATTAAGCTGAGACCAGCACAGAGTGGGATGCAAGCATGGAAGGGAGAGCATGCCTGGGGACCAAGAGAAGGCTTATTGGATAAGGTGATGTTTGAGTTGACTTGTGTAAACAGGCACTCTGCTCCGCGGTGGAGAGGAGGACGGAGGCAAGGCATGCCAACAGCGGGAATGGCATATGCAAACATGGAAGCACGAGCACACTCTGTTCAGGGAAGAACAAACGGTGTGCTTGACATGAAGTGTGGTAAAGACATGCCAGAGAAGAAAAGGGAAAAAGAACTGGCAACTATGTAAGGTGATGGCTGTTAGCTTGATTGTGGTGATCATTTCATAATGTATGTATATATTGAAACACCAAGTTGTACACCTTGAATATATAGAATTTGTCAATTACCCTCATTCAAACTGAACAAAATCCTTTAAGGAGCCCCAACTCTGGAAGTACAGAGCCCTAACTCAGTAGCACGTATAGCCTCCTTTGTGATCTGCCTGCCTCCCTGGCTTTCCCACTACCCCCAGGTGTCTAGAAGCTCATAGTTCTTGAAATTTCTCCTATGGGTATGTTCTTAGCTTGGGTGCATATATCAGAGGAAAGTACACATGCCTCTGTATCATATTCAATTAATTATCTCCAAAATGTCTGGGAAATAATGTCTAAGAATGACCACATCTTTCCACCCAATGGTTACTGCCAGGGTAGGGTGCCAGCCGCTGTAAAGTGACAGCAGAAGCCTAACCTGTCTGGCAGTCAGCAGTTCCTGTTCATATGGTGTCACTTTTTTGGAGTGTCTGGTTTTGGGATGTTTCAGAAGTTCTCCCACCCCAAAATCTTGGAAGATAAGGATGGGGATGGAGATGGGGATGATCCCTGTTTGCAAAGAGACTAAAACCAATGAAGTCCATTCAGTGGAGTCCTGGCTCTATTGCAGTGGTTCCCAAACCTGGCCAATCAGCAAAACATTCAGGGAAGATTTTTTGTTTGTTTGCTTGCTGCTTGTTTAAGTGTCCCATGTGATGATGATGAGGCCAGATTTGGGACCCTTGATATAAAAGTGGTAGTTCTTTACTAGAAGTTTTTTTTTTTTAATCATAATCACCTAATGAGTTTTATGAATTTGCCCTAAGCCTGTGGAGTTTTCATGGCGTGGGGGTCAAGCAGAACTCCTGGAAAAGGCTCCTTGCTAATTTGGATGCCTCATGATCACGGGGACCCTCTGATCGACATGATCAACAGCAGTGGTTTTAAAACATCTTTTATCCTACCTTCTTTCAATAAAAACATTTCAACAAGTATCCCCAAAATGTGTGTTAATATATAAGTGTTTTATTCATTTATAAACTATATGCATGTACTTCCTCATAATATGCAAAAAACAGACATTTAAAAGAATGAGGTAAAAATAAATATAATGAAAAGTTCTAATATTTCATCTCATTCGCCATCTGAGCATCCCACTGTGTGGACCTCTACAGAAAGAATGGGACCAGTGGTTCCTTAATTGGACCTCAGCTCTCACTTAGATTTTATAGTCTCTGGTAGCTGTCTAAAAGAATGGCCTCCCCCGCCAACCCAAATACAACACTTACTCATTAATTTAATTCACTCAGTCATTATCATGTTCCCATTATGTGCAAGGCATTGAATGAGGGGCTGAGGATACAGTGGTACACATGGCCCTTATAATGTCAGCTTATATAATGACAGCACAGAAACATTAAACAAGTGATTATTTAATAATTATGTTGTCATCATTTTAATGGGTGCAAAAAGTAACCTAAAAGAATGACCCCATTTGGAGAGTTAGAGAAATCAGCAGTTTGGAAATAATATTTCTGCTGAACTCTAAGGATGAATAGACAGGATTAGGCAGAGAGCATGGGGAAGAGAGTTTCAGGGGGAGGGAAAGGACACACAGGAAGGTCACTGGTTCATTTTAGGAACTGAATGAAAGCCAGAGGGAAGGACAGTGGCACAAAATGAAACTGCTGATGTCAGTGGGGACCAGAGATCATGGGGGCGTAGGTGACCACACTAAGGATTTGGGTCTTTATCCTGAAGGCAGGGGAAGATATTGAAGGATTTAAAGCAGGGAGGTCACTGGGTCAGATTTGCATCTCAAAATGATCACTGCGGAGTATAACAAATTATCTCTACTCTTTCCCTTCCTATCTTGGTTGTACTTAGACACCTCTGCTTTCACAGTGCCCTCAGCTTACACTTCCCCTTTTCCTACTGTCTGCAGACCCTTGAACATCCATCAAGATCCAACATGCAGGTCATTTCTTTGGTGAAGGCTTCCCTCTTCTCTATTGCAAACTTCCACATCATTTGGAGCTAATCTCATAATGGCTCTTCCTAGGTTTTATTATAATTTACCTGCTTAACTTTTATTTGGGAAGAGCAGGTGCAGAAAATTGAATTAATTAGTCTTCTCGGAAACTGTCATCTCTGGCTCTTTTGTTTTGTTCATGTTTCCTACTTAGCTTACTTATTTCTTTTTTATTATTAAAAAAGCTCTGTATTGTTTCTGTGCACATATTTTCAATTTCCATAAATGCTGTTGTGCTATCAAACTTATGATTTTCACTTTTTCCAACTGGAATACATTTTGAAGGTCTAGTCACTTTTCTTTGTGAACCCTTATCCCTTCTTATCTTCCTTTTGCCCTGTTTTCTTTCAACCACCTTTAACTTCATCTTGTGTGTTAACATGTATGTGCATATATATGTTTATGAGCCATATTATATTCTTTTTGGTATGAGAAACACATAAACACATACTGATACATACATAAATGTTTATATCGGATCTTACACTGGTAGGAAGAGGGAGTTAGGATCCCAAGAATTCCTCTGATGGGGGCTTAAAGTCAGATGTTTCTTCAACCATTTTTACACATACATATTTTTTCTCTTATTTATGAGAAGCTGGAAAAAGTGCATTGTGTCCTGATTTTTTTTTTTTTTTTTGATTTTAGCTTTTCTTAGACTAAAATCTCATCACATTACTGAAAGAATGAGTTGGGTCTTTATGTATCACCTCTCCTTCTGATGGACATAATAAAAGGCAAAAACTGATTACCACGTGCTGGTTATTTTGAACACGGAAATGATCTTAGTTCTGCCCTATTGGCCATACTCTGTCTTTCCCTTGTGCTGGTAGAAAGTCACTGGCCTTCTCCCTAATCTCAAGTCCTTGAGGGCCAATTCTGGAAGTGTCCTGTCCCAGCTCTCGAAGTCCCCAGGGACCGTCCCTGGACACAGGTGTACCTCTTCCACCCATATCCGTATTATCCGATTCTTCTTCCAAATGTAGCCACAACCCCCTGAATGGTACAGCAGGCTCTCTGTCCCATTCCTAAAAGTGGGCTCAGAGCATCCTGTTGTAACCATGCCCCTGAGCTTCCACGTTCCTGCCCTTCCATCCCTGTGGGACAGGGAGGTCATGGTAACAAAAGGGAGGGGGAGCGACCAGCCATGGATTGCTGTGTCAGAGTTCTGACTGCTCAGGCGGAGGGCAGAAAAAAGGAGCTAAGAACAAGGATGAACAGGGAGAGATGCTGTTCACTTCAGCAGAAACATCCTTCCAGTTCCCTTATGATAAAAATATTCCTGCTTGCTTGGCTCCCTCCAGGCAGAGATACTGAAGACATTAATGTCATAGAAGCAAAACATTAAAAAGAGCTAGGAGGACAATTCAACCCTATCCTCTTACTGATGATCAAATTGCTCCAGACAGGTTGTGACTTTAAAGATCACACCCGTAACTCCTCAGCAGTGGCCAGGAGGGCTTAGCGTCCTCCTGAGTACTCAGGCTACCAGCTAAAGCCATTGAGCTCTTACTGTACATTGTCTGCATTCACTACAATATGACTATGCGTAAATTCAAGGCAGGATGCTCGCTGTTGCGGGACATACAAAGGCAATTATGACATGCACTCTGTCCCAGGAGAATTTGGAACATTTAGATGCAAATGGTAATATTCTAAAGCAGCCTCTGGTCAGCCCAAAGAGAGGTAAAAATATCCTTGCCAGGGAATTTAAAGAAAGTACGATTAATGTAGGCAAGAGTGAAAGGCTCTACGGAAGATGTGAGTCTTGATCTATCCCGGGGAGAAAGAGTGGGTGGGGGTGGGAGATACTTTCCCACGATGGTTGACACCCCGCGCCACTCCTTAATACCCAGGTCCCGTGCCTGACAGTAGTAAGAGCAGCACTTTGGAGAAGCAGTGGGCTGAAAGGTGAGCACGAGGGCTTGAGGCATTGGCTCAGGCATGTGTGGAGGAGGTGGAACTATTACCGCCTGGAACAATCTTCACCCTTGTGGCCCAAATCAACCTTCACCAGAAGGCTTTTGCACCAAGCGCTTCTTTGACAGATTCATCAACAGACCTGGTGTCCGATCAGAAGTCTATTTTGGATTCCTAGTTCATGGAGGAAATGGGAGTTTTCTGCTTGGCAGAAGCCATAGCGCCATCTTGTGGACATAGATGCTTTAATCACAAGCCTTTTTGTTCTGAAAATAACTCGTCTTTGAAAAAAAAAATCCATCATGGAATGCACTCTTGACCCTAGATCATGCTTGGAATACACAGTTTATGAGTAACAAAAGGTTTCTCATGTATTCTAATTCCTGTTAGCAGCTCTTCATCACTGGCAGCTTTTTCCGTTTCAGAATAATCACACATACTTAGGATCCAATCTTCTCTCGTCCCAGACTTGTTCCTTTTGGGCTGTGTGTCCTTGGGGCTGGGTTTTAACCGTGTCCCAAGGGATCCTGTCTTCTTTGAATTTAGCAAAGCAACTCTAAATCCTGAATGAAAATAAAGTAAAGGAAGAAACCTGGGTGTCATGGCTTTTTTGGTCTCCAGAGGAGTTTGGAAAAGGAAATTCCTTATTTAAGGAGCTAAAACACTGTAATGGGGAGCTCAGGGAAGAATTCGTAGCTTCCAGGAATTTATGGAATCATTTTCTAGAATTTTTACTGGGGTCCACTAAAACGTTCCTGGGAATATGTTTTATTTCAAATCATAAATTCATTGCATCACTGAATAACTAATGACTTTGAAGTGTGAGTACGCTACCCTCCGGTGGAGGGGAAAGATGCCCAGCCTTCTCAGTCTCTCTTCACTCCAGTTCGGTCTGCATCAAATGTGGAACTGATCTCCCTGTCAAGGTTGGGAACTTCAATAGGCTGCCCTTTGTAGAGTCTCAGGCTTCGTTAGAGTTTTAGGTTAGTGTGAATTTGTGTAAGTTGAAAAATCTGTTTTAACTTTTTCAAAAATTGTATTTTGAAAAAGTTACACATTGACATGTTTCAAAATTTAACAGTATAAAAGTTTTCCTTTCACACATGCCTCCCAGCTATCCAGTTTCCTTCCACGGATGCTCCAATATCACACGCTGTTTGTGAGATGCTTCCAAAAATATTCGGTGCTTATAGGAAATCTATCACATCAATGAAAGCCCAGAATGTATTTTGAAGCTTGCACTTTTAACTTAAAAACATAGGCTGGTGATTGTTCTATAATATCAGTATGTAAAGAGCTTCCTTGTGTATTTTTCAGCTGTACAATATTCTGTTGAATGGATGTAGCATGATTTATTTAACCAGGCTCCTACTGAGGTAGTTTCCAAACATGCAGCAGTAAAAATGACGCTGCAGTGAATAGCCTTTATGTCTTTTGCTTTACACATGTGCCAGTCTACCTGTGGGGCATATCCCTGGAACTGGACATGCTGGGTCAAATGGGAGCGTCAAATCTGAAACTGTGGGAGACACTGGTAAACTGTCCTCCATGGAGGTCATTCATACCAAAGCATGTCAACATATGACACCCCATGCCCTCCCTAACTGTGTTGTTTAAACTATCTGATTTTCACCAACCTGAGAGATGAAATATATTTCAATGTGGTTACTGCTGTTTTTACAGTTTCCTTGTTATGAATTTCATTATATGAACTCAGATTTTCCGTAAGACTTGGTCACCTAGTCAATTCTTTTTCTCTAATTTTTCTCCAGCTGTCAAATACAATGTTTTTATAATTGAAGTACTGGAGTGTAATTGATTTACAATACTGTGTTAGTTTCAAGTGTACAGCAAAAGGAGTAGGATATATATATATATATATATTTCAGATTATTTTCCATTATAGGCTACCACAGGATATTGAATATAGTTTCTTGTGTTATACAGCCTATCCTTGTTGCTTATCTATTTGATGTATAGTAGTTTGTATCTGTTAATCCTATACTTCTAATTTATTTCTCCCTCTTTCCTCTTTGGTAACCATAAGTTTGTTTTCCATATCTGTGAGTCTGTTTCTATTTTGTATATAGATTCATTTGTATAATTTTTTAGATTCCACATATAAGTGATGTCATATAATATTTGTCTGTTTCTGCTTGACTTACTTCAGTTAGTATAATAATCTCTAGGTCCATCCATGTTACTGCAGATGGCTTTATTTCATTCTTTTTATGGCTGAGTAATATTCCATTGTGTGTGTATATGTATGTGTGTGTGTGTGTGTGTGTGTATACACACACACACACACACACACAACATCTTCTTAAGCCAATCATCAGTTGATGGGCACTTGAGTTGTTCCCATGTTTTGGTTATTGTAAATGGTGCTGCTATGAACACTGGGTGCATGTATCTTTTTGATTCAGAATTTTCATCCTTTCTGGATATACACCTGGGAGTAATGGCCCCACCAACAGTGTAGGAGGGTTTCCCTTTCTCCACACCCTCTCCAGCGTAATTACTTATAGACTTTTTAATGATGGCCATTCTGACTGGTGTGAGGCGATATGTCATTGTGGTTTTGAAGTGTGTTTCTCTTAACAATTAGCGATGTTGAGCATCTTCTCTTGTGCCTGCTGGCCATGTGAGTGTCTTCTCTGGAGAAATGTCTATTTATGTCTTCTGCCCATTTTTTGATTGGGTTGTTTTTTTTTTAATATTGAATTGTATGAGCCATTTATTTATTTTGGATATTAAACCAATTGTCAGTAGCTTCATTTGAAAATATTTTCTCCCATTCCATAGGTTGTCCTTTTGTTTTGTTTATGGTTTCCTTTGCTGTGCAAAAGGTTTTAAGTTTAATTAGGACCCACTTGTTTATTTTTCCTTTTAATTCTTTGGTCTTGGGGAACTGATCTAAGAAAATATTGCTACAATTTATAGATTGGCTTTCTTTTATTTTAGTTTTTTGAATAGGTAAAAATGGCTCAAACGCCTAACAGCTTTCAAAAGTTTTTATTGACATTCTCCTTCCCCTGCTTGTCCCCAGAGGTAGTGATGCTAGTGAAGCTTAAGCTTCAGAGTCCCTACCAGGACCACTTCCAAGGCTAGAACTAATTTTATAGTCATAAATTCACATTCTTTTTCTTAAAGACGCTTCCCCCAATTTTATAAGCCTCAGCCTAGTTACGCATTTCGTTCTCCCTGTCATCCCAGTCTCCAGCCTCTTTCTTGGGTTTCTGATGTATCCATCCAGAATTAGTTTATGCACACAAGGCACGTGCAGATATAGATCACCTGCACCTCCTTCCTTTACACTTGCTTCTCTCAGTGTATCTTGGAGATGCTTCTACATAAGACAAGAAGCACATCCACATTGGTTTTGGTTGGTTTGTTGCTAACTGCTTGACCTTCCATTGTGTGGAGGTTCTGCTCTTTACTCAATCAGCCCCCACTGGTGGAGCTTAGTGAATATTTGTTTTGCTTGGTTTTGGTTTTTGCCATTTTCTTGTCTCCTGGCAGGTTTCGGAGACTTAGATGGCAGCTCAAAATCTTCTGTGGCCACCAGTTTCTGAAGAGGTAAGGATTAAAATGGGTGAAATTGGCAGGGGGAGCGCCTGTCTCCCTCACTCTCCACCCTCTTCAGGCATCTAGGACTGCAACTCTTATCAAAACAGGACCCCTAGTGCCTACGATTCACAACTTAGCATGAACATGTGCATCTGAATATTTATCTATGATTGTGAAACAAAGGATTGTCTTTTGCTAAGGAAATTCTGAGTATATGAAGGCAAGAGGAGGAGATCACTGTAAGCCTAGGGAGCCTCTAAAATTGGACTAGATTGGCGTTGGCTTCACAAAAGGGCAAACGGCCCATGAGGTCAGCATTACTCAACCAGGAGCATTGCTGCAGCCCACAGACAGATTCCGCTGCACACACACTGACAATTTGTTCTGCTGGATCTGACAGAGAAGGGTCGAACAAGCCAGGCATGGAATGCTGGGTGTCTTCTGCACCCAGAAGATTCAGTCACTTAGATTGAATCTTTACCAAATTCAGGTATTACTTCCCTTCTGTTCTTCCAATTCAGTGCAAATAACATGGGCATATCATTTTGGATAACTGGCAAGGCACCTTTCCACTCTCTCCACCATCTTAAAGCATCAGCTGTCCCAACACCTATCACAACCTACTTTCTGGGAGGAAAGGATCACATCTAACAGATTACCCCAAACCTAACCCTCTGCCCAGCTGTAACTTTTGTTCAGACACTCCTTTGGCTCATCTCTAATAATCTTCCCTGGAACTGAACTGTAGTGGGTTTTAGTTAAAGGGAACACATTTCAAATCCTCTATATGTTTTACAAGGCGTCAGGTAAAAATTACATAGAGAAAGTAAGAGAGGAGAAAAAAAAATGTGAGAGAAGAGAATTGATGACTCTCCACACTGTAGGACTAAGGATAATGTTTAGTACTTCTTTTCAACTTAAAAATTGTTGACGTGTGGTATTACTTTTTGAAGCTGGCAACACCCTCTTGGAACAGACAGGTTGGGTGGGATCTTAGCATCATTTTATAGATGGGGAAACAAAAACAAGGATACAGCTGATCATGGCATACCTGAACTCAGGTCCATGGGGTTCCCTGCTATCTAAAGATCTGATGATCAGGGCTGACACTGGCTGGGTCCCTCAGGAAGTGATCTGGGGACCATTAGTTCAGAATGTGTCTACTGTAGTGGGGCCCAGAGGATTTGTCTTGAAGCTTTATTTGGGTTATAGTTCACATAAACTTGAACACAAATCCATTGTATGTATCCATGGGAGTGCTGCTTCTGAAGATCTGGGAGGAGGCTCAGGTCTCTCTATTCCACCCCCTTAGTAGAACCAGCTCTCTTGAGTTTCACTGCTGTCCTCAACAGCCAGAGAGCTGGGGACTCAGAGCCTCTGATGACTTGTGGCAGAAACTGCTAGATGTTTACCAAACTGTTTCCTATTATTCCTGGGAAATAACATATATAGACTACATTTCCCAGACGTCCTTGTGTTTTTGTAGGGCCATGTGACCTAATTTTAGCCAATGGTTAAAGCAGAAGTACCAAATCCACTTTTAGGCCAGACCCACTAGAGCCTCCATGACTTTTTCTCCTTCTGACACACATGACAACCTTGGGAACCAGATGGGGATGATGACAGATCCACAAGGTGTAAGGACCCTGGGTCTCTGAGTCACCAGTTGATAGCTAGCTGCTTACTGACTGGGGACACTTTCTCTGAACAAGAAAAAAAAAAATGTACTGTGTTAAAAAATACCTTGATACATATATTGTTATAGTATAACAAAATCCTAAATGATATCAATCATTGCTTATTTTGTCCTGGGTTTAACCATACTGTGAGCAAATGTATGCTGACTTATATGAGGGCCAGAAGGTCAAAAGATCAGAATAAGTTAAAGTGAATAAAACTTTTCTCTTCCTTTTTTTGAAATGGCAATACTGACACTTGTTTACTTTAAATTTTTCTAATAATGCAGTATTATTTTCCACTGTATACTTTCCATTTTGAGAGTTGTCTTCTTTAAGTCTTTAATATTTATCATTTTGAATATTTTCCTGTGCCTTAACTGTATGTCTACACACACACACGCATAGGTAAGTTTTTCTCTACAGGAATGAGAAAATACTATATCAATACAACTTTCTTTTTACATGTATTTTATGAGAATCTTCCCTGGACATTACAGAGATAAAAGTTGTTTTTAATAATATTTGCAAAATATTCCATAATGTCGATTTATAATGTTTTATTTAACAGCTCCACTATTGAAGGATATTAGATTATTTGTGGCATTTTGCTATTACAAGTATTTCAATTAAAAATAAATTTACACATTGTTTTTACATATATATATGTGACTATTTCTGTAGGCTGTGTTTCTAGAATTGGCATTGTTACATCAAAAGTATGCAAATTTTAATTTTGGAAGACATGTTCCCAAATAACCATGAAATCAATTTATATTTTCCACTAAGATATGGAGAAATTCCTATGTGCCCACATGCTCAGCCATACTAGGAAGTATCAATCTTTTTATTTTTGTCCACCTGATGGGCAAAAATTGGTATCTCATGCTTTAAAATTCATTTCTCTGATCACTAAAGAGGCTGTACACCTCTCCTCATGTTCATGAGTGGCTTTCACTCATTTCACTAGCATGGTTCATTTGTCTCTACTACATCCGGGAATTTTTGCTCAGTTAAAAAACTGGTTTGTGTATTACTATTTTGTTAATTATACATCTAGTGAAATTCTGTTAGATACAGTTTTATCTTTTTCTTAAAATGGTTTTTCAGAATATTCAGGCTGATTTTCTTGGGTCTCACTTAACTAAAGGCAGAAAAAGATTCCAGAAGTCCAGGCTACAGGGCGGCAGTATGACTAGTGGCTATGGGTGTGGTCTTTGAAGTCAGGTTGACCTGGATTAGAACTTAAGTTGTGTCACACACTTGCTTGTAACCACAGGAACGTTCTCACTACGTCTGTGCCTCCATTTTTTCTTTCCAAAAATGAGGGCAATAAAAGTGCTAAGCTCATAGAATTGATGTGACGTTTAGACAAGATAATAACGCATATATCTCAGCACAATGCCTGACACTAAAGTGCTCGATAAATACTAGACGTTAAAATTATTATTTACCATGTGGGCAACAGACATATAGAATTAGACATTTAAGTTTTATTCCAGGTCCTAGAAACTTTTCCAGTGAAGTTACTCTTAATAAGATCCAAGAAAGCTAATAAAACTTAACTGTTCGTAGTGTAGGCATTTCTATTCATGTTCCAGCCAGCCTTATGCACTATTTCCCAGAGCACTAAACTATTCAACTCATTTATTCATCCAGCAGTTGCTCCTGAGTTCCTACTGTGTTTAAAGCCCAAGATACTCGATTATCTAAGAATCCATTTCATTTTCTCTGTATGAAACTTATTCTGTATTGCTTTGGAAAAAATGAAAACCCAAATTCCAACGAAATGTGAGGAAACCAACAGAGAAAGGGAAAATTAGAAAATAAGGAAGAACCTTAAAGATTGTCTAGTTCACCTTCATTTTACAGATGAGGAAACTGAAGGCCAGAGGAGTTAAAGAACTTTTCTAAAGTCACACAGTGAGGTAGTGGGGACCTGGGATGAGAACCCAGACATCCCACGCCTGAGCCAGCACTCTGTTGACTAAATCGTACTGTGCTCAACGATCCACCTCTTGGCCCAACATGGTTTCAAAAATTAGAAACAAAGAGAAACACAGGTTAAAAAAAAAAAAAAAAGACAGATCAAAATGATCCAATGCTATTCAAAGTCTATCAAGATGCAAGAAGTGTAAGACACGTCCCTCTGGCTGGGAAGCTGTAGCCTTGTTTTCACCATGAGACAGCATTCCACCTCTCCTTTCATTTGTTTATGCCTCCTCTCAACAACCCATATTTAACAATGACACTCTACACTCGCGGCAAATGGTAAACAACAATCCTGTAGGTCGGTGGTTGGCCATCCCTGGCCCACATGCCAAAGATGCTGCAGGTGCCAACTTCAGGAAGCAAGTGAACCGGTTCCCAGTTCCTATCATGTCCAGTAGCCACTGCCCATAAATGTCTCCTCCCTCTTGCCAGAGTTTTCAAGGGCAACACTTACCGTTGCTTCCCATGTGACACCAGTCCTATCCCAGACTTCCAGAACCACAAGTTCAGCCATTGGACATGCTCCTCTGGGAAGCTAATCATCACTGCGCCCTATGAGAGAAATGAATAAACATTCCCAGCATTTTTTATATTCAGTGCTAAATTTCTAGCCTAATGTTCCCTTTCTTCTCTGTGATCACAGAGCAATACCATGTTCTCCTCAATTATTAATATCCATTAAATAAGAACATACTAAAAGTTAGAATTGGGTAAATCTAAGGGACAATAAGATATCTAACTTAAAAGAATACAGGATAACACAACCCAGGCCTATAAACTATGGGTAGAAATGTGGACACAATGATTATTCATTTGTTCATTCAGTTTACTGAATGTCTGCTATAAACAGTCCTGAGGCCAGCCATTCAGGATGAATATCAGTAGGTCCTCTCCAAAAGAGTGGGTCAGAGTTCATTTAAAGCCAGACTGCCTAGTCTTGAGTTCTGTTTCCACCAGTGAATAATTCTGTGACTTTGGGTAAATTAATTAACTTCTCTAAATTTCATTTTTCTCATCATTATATAAGGATAGTAATTGCACCCACTCCACAGATTTGATATGAAGATTATATTAAAGCATTTTATTTAGTTCCTACCACATAGTCAGCACTCCATCATTATCAGCTACAGTTCAATTTCTACTATAGTATAACCCACAAGTAGAGGGATTTAAAGAAGGTTAGAAATCAGAAGATAGCTCCACTGAAAATTTGGAAATTGGGGCCAATAGGTAGTTAAGGGGTCCTTTATTAATTTAACGAGTGTTCACTGAGTGCTCACTTTGTGTTAGGAATGTCAAGGTACTGCGGATGAAGAGAGAAACTGACGCTTGTCCTTCCCCCATGTGGAGAGATTGACACATAATCGAGAAATGTACTATAAATCCCAGGTTAAAGATCAGAAAATGTTGAAAATCAAAAACAAAATCTGAATTCCTTTGCCTAAAAAAAGGTCCCACATGTTTGCTTAGCGGATGGTCTAGGAAGAGGTTCAAGGGGAGAGAAGTGCCCTGAAGCCTTTGCCAGCTGACTCACAAAGGGACCACTGAGTCCAGGCTGCGGCTGGGACTCCTTGTAAGTCTGCCCCTCCAGCGGGGAGTGGTCTCATCTGCTGCTGAAGGGGACATGCTTCTGCGTGTGGCAATGCAGCATGCAACATCTGTCATGAAACTAAGACACCATCTAAAGACTGTGTTAGGAAACACTGGAATTACAAATCATATCCAGTTTGGAGAAATTTCAAGACCCCTTTCTAATGCTCTTGAATTTGCTGAACCGTCATCAACTTCAGACTTCACTGTCAGCCTCTTTCTTCCATTGCTTTCAGTTTCTTCGTTGCTCACTGAGAGGCTCCTCCACCCCTGACCTTTGCAGTCACAGTCCTTTCTTGCCACCTCACCCTCATTTTCACACCAGTACACAGTCAAGCTGCATTCTTGAGTGAATTTGAGTACTTTTTCCATATGGAGCTCAGTGTCTATCTTTGTCTGGATGCCAAAAGTTTTTCCTTCTCTCCTCTTTTCTCCTCCTGGAGCATCACAATCTTTTTGATTTTTATATAGGGGTTATGATTATGGACTCAGGAATCAGATTGCCTGAGCATGATCTTGGACTAGGTACTTATTAGCTGTGAGGCTTTAGTTAAGGTACTTAATCTCTTTGTGCCTCTGTTTCCTCACCTAAAAAGTGGTTAGTAAGAGTCCCTATCTTATGGGTCTGTTACGAAGATTTTAAAAGGTAATACTTAACCGATGTTTAGAATAGTGCCTCACCATAATGACCACAGAAAGTGAGAGACTACAGGATTTAATCAACAAATAATTTTTCCTAAGCCTAGGCGGGCAGGCATTTAGGGACATTTACGATTGGTAAGAGGATTTACAATTGAGAGGAAACGTCTGAATGGGGGGTGAGGATGGACAAGGTGTCAACAGATTCTGAGTCTCTGCCTGGCTACAGTATTTAAAAAATATTGTTACTGATGTGGCTAAGTCAGAAATGCTCGCTGTTCTGCTATTCCTGCACAGTCCTGATGAAGTCACGAGTGTCTAACTTTTGGTACCCACAGCGGCGGGTGAAATAAACTTTTTCATCTAGATAGTCTTAATTCACTAAGAAGTTAAGTGAAAAAATAAATATGTTTGATAGAATTAAAATATAAGAATACAGTAAAACCTAAATACTTTATGGGGAAGGAAAGAGAGTGCCTCACAGAGTGTCTTGGGTTGTTCAGTCTCAGATATAAAGAGTGATGAACGTAGGTGGTATTCAGTGTCCAAGTCTCCGAGTGGACTACCGGGGGTGGTGCAACTCAAATGTCACTCCGTTTGGAGATGACTTTCCTTGAACAGCACCCTCCTCAGGGCACCCCTGACCTCTGCACTCCTCAGACTGTAGATCAGTGTGTTCAGCATAGGGTTGAAAAGACTGTAAAACAGGGAAAGGACCTTCTGCTGCTCCTCGGGGTGTTGAGATTTGGGGGCCATGTACATGACGATGGCACTGCCAAAGAAGAGCCCCACCACGCAGAGGTGGGAGGAGCAGGTGGAGAAGGCCTTTCTGCGGCCCTCAGCTGCCTGGATCCTCAGGATGGAGAACAGGATGCGTGTGTAGGAGACCAGCACCAAGCAGAGGGGCCCGACTAACACAAACACAGAAGCAACAAAGATGACAACTTGGTTGAGCCTGGTGTCAGCACAGGCCAGCTTGAGGACAGACAGGAGTTCACAGAAGAAGTGGTTGATTTCATGAGGCCCACAGAAGGGCAGTCTCAGGATGAGGCTCACATGGACCAGGGCCAGGAGGGAGCCACAGGCCCAGGAAGTCATCAAAAGGGTGACGCAGACCCTCCAGCTCATGATGGCAGAATATCGGAGTGGGTGGCAGATGGCCACATACCGATCATAGGACATCACCACCAGGAGAAGACATTCAGTGTGAGCAAAACTCAGAAAAAGAAAGGTCTGTGTCATGCAGCCAGCAAAGGAGATGGGCGTGGCTGGACTCAGGAGGTTTAGCAGCATCCGGGGCACCGTGTTGCAGGCATAGGCTACGTCCACGATGGCCAGGTGTGAGAGGAAGAAGTACATGGGGGTGTGCAGCCTGGAGTCCAGGGAGATGAGCCCCAGGATGGCCCCGTTCCCCAGAAGGGTGAAGGCAAAGAACAGGGAGAAGAGCCCAAAGAGAAGCATCTGAATCCTTGGGCCGAGATAGAATCCCAGTAGGGTGAACTCTGTAACCATTGTCTGATTTCCCTCCATTTCACTATGCAAAAGGTAAAATGGATAGCTTAGGGCAAAACTGTCGAAAACTAGACATTATTTTACAGTCATTTTTAAAAGACAAAATTTTAAGGAAATGGTTAGTCATGCATTAAATTAATTACTTAATCTGACATCCAGTTTTACAGAAGGGGATTGTGTCACCAATGATAGGTTACCTAGAGCTGTTGACACATGTGATAGGAAGAAGGAACGTCAAATCAAAAGAGGAAAGAAAATCACCAGGAAATAGGGACCATCCTGGAGCTGCACCTGTCAAAACTGTTCAGAGACTATCTGGAGTGTAGAAGTAATCTGTAACAAAAGAACGCTACATGTGAGAATTAGAACAGTCCTAGAAAAGAGATGCAATTCCAGTTTCTCAATAGAAATATCAACTGTGTTGCTTTCCACAACCAAAATCAACCTTTGCTCTCTCGAGCAGCTTATATGATAACAGAAGGAACAAAAAGATAAAAAGCAACTTTTATGACAACGTGATTGTTTACGTTGTTAAGAAGGAATCAAAGGATGTCTTGCATGCAAGCTCTAATGAATATTTTTCTTTTCAGAGTGATGAAACCAAGCCAACCATTGGCCATTTGGCAGTTAATCTCCTGATGGATACACAGGATTTACCAAAAAAAAAAAACAAAAAACAAAAAACAAAACAAAAAAAAACCCCCAAAACTGTTTTGAATAACAACCCCTACATTTTGTAGGAATTGGATTTTGAGGGGCTGCCCAGTGTTCATGTATGGTGAATACAGACTTTGGGTGCAGGGCTGTAAATGAGTATGAAGCCAGGTATTCACACATGGATTTGAAGGCTGTGGTGAGTGTGTGTGGATGTATATGGAAACACTTCAAGGGGTAGTTCCCCATGCACTATTTCTAACTCTATTACAAGAGCAAATCTATGTAATAAGTAGGAAAGGCCGTACCTGGAACAAGAGTGTGCTGCAGGCCTCACTCTTTGTGTGATGGCTTAACATCTGTATCACGTATCATATGTGAGATTCAAAAAGACAGCAGATGACAATTCATTAAAAAATCAACCCTGCCCTACTTTGGCAACACAAGAATTGATAACTGCTCTACAGAGAGCTAAATTTTCTTTTTGCAAAGAGATCGTTTAGTGAATTTGTCATTTTACAGATTTCTATAGCACGAAATTGGCAGTCCTTTATTTGATGCTTCTCTGAATTGGTGGTGTGCCAAATAATGGCTGTCTTGTCCTAAAGTCCTGGAAAACAGCTTCCTCAAAATACCACCTAGAAATCTAGCATCTTTGCTGATGTAAACAGTTAGCAACTTAGCTAGGCCAAAATAACCTGAGACCGAACTACGGAACTCGAGCCTGCCTGCCTCTGAAGAAAAAGCTTCTCCAGAATTAATGCATGGAAAGGAAAGTTTGTTGACAAGACCCTGGTCCAGTTGTCATTAATACCAAAGGAGACATAAATGAGATGCTTCCTGAGGAACTTGGAAGTAAGAGAAACACTACTGATTTTTGAGAAGCACAACTTGTAAAATCCATTCATGGAAGAGAAGAACTGGAGGAGGCAAACAAGAAAACCTGTGCTGACGTATCGCTGGAGAGTTCTGAGTGCATCCAAGACTATGCTCAGGGGCTTTGACGCAGCCTCACGGAAGCAGGGGAGGACGATCTGACTGTGACTCGGGAATCCAAATGTAACCATTGTGTGAGGCTCCTGTCTATGGAAGGACTAAGGAATAAAGAAGAGGGGTGAGCCACGGGGCCAGTGTTTGTCAGCACATCTTCACCACTGTCCAGGGGAGACTGGCCTCATGGTGTGAGAGTGCTGTCCCCCTGGCAGGTCTGTATCTACAGCTCAGGTGGCCTGAGTGATCAGGGGTCAGTAACCCTCCCTGGTAAGATCTCCTGTGAACCCCCTCTGCTCTGATTCTGTGCTCCCCAGTCAACCACGCGGTATTACAGTTTGCCTAAGAGGGAATGTGCTGATAAGCAAAGTTCTTGCCAAGTTTTTATAATAAGTAATTCCATTTATGTTTATTCATGGGTTTTTTTTTTTGAGTTTGAATAGAATGATACAAATGAGAAATGAACAAAATTTCCAAAGCTGCATCGCAAAGCAGGGGCAAGTTCCTGAACAGAGATAACCTCATTGAAATACAACCCAAGCAAAGCATTTCTGAGCAGCTAATTGGAATCCTGAAGGACGTCCCTGTTACATCCCTCTCTAGAAACAAATGACTGTTTTTTAAAATAAGTACTATCAATAAATTATTATATTACCAAGACATAATTGAATCTACTATACTATGAACTCCTAACATGAGACTAAAGCTTATTTTTTTAGGATGATACAAAAAATTACAGCACTAGGACAACTTTCTACATTAATTTGGAAAACATACAAAACATATGAAAATATTTAGTTGTGAAAATGCATTTGAATCTACATCTTATAAAAAGCTTAATTTCTTAATTCAGTCCTTTATTTCCTTTTGTAACTTCCAAGATGATTACATAAAGGAAAAAGAAACATTATTTACAAATCATGAATCTCTTTAAAACCTAAAGGGACAGTCAACAGACAGGAGGGCCTAATGAGTGCTCTGGGATTAGCAGATACAAACTACTATATATAAAGTAAACAACAAGGTCCTAATGTATGGTGCAGGGAGCTACAGTCAATATCTTCTAATAACCTGTAATGAAGAAGAATATGAAAAAGAATATATACGTATAATTGAATCTAATGACTATGCTGTGTACCAGAAGCTAACACAAAATTGTAAATCAACTATATGTCAATTAAAAAAAGATTCTTTAAGAACAGTTGCCATATCGACAGCTGGATAGTAACTCATGCCTTGTGAGCAAGGAACTGGTGCATCCATTTTTGTATTTCTGGCACTTGGCAAAGGTTCATTGAGTGAACAAATGAATGAATACATATGAATGAGTGAATGCCTAAATACTGAATGTGTGGACCATCCTTGGACTGGTTCTGGAATTTCCGGCTTGCTTAAATCTTACCTACCATAATCATAGCCAAATAAGGACATTCTTCCTAAGGCAAAAAAGAACACTGTCAGAACTTTGATAAGAATAAATATAGAATCTCCAAAATGTTTAAGCATTGAACATTTGAAAGATATTTCTATTTTCTTTCTTTCCCCCCATACTTTATTTCATTTTACATGATATTAAAAGCATCTTACTTGAACTCTAATGGATTAAATTTGCTAAAGGACAAACAGAACTGAAAGGGGAGACTAAGAAAGACTGAATATATCCCAGTTCCCAATGCAACATTCAGGACTTGTTTTATGCTATAAATGATACATCTAATATGTAGGTACAAGTTAGCAATTTAAAAATTGGCAAATCATTTGATGACTAATACATTATCCGGTCTCTGTGGTTTCAAAGCAAGTATCTAAGATTGAAATCATTTCTCTACACATGAACAAACCTGTTGGTACTAGATGGGGCCTATGTTTCAAAAAGTAAAATTTAAGATCTGATGAGCTGACAAACTCTTTCCTAATGTTGAAGGCATGAGTCACACAGCATTCGTAAAATGAAAGCTATTTTTAAATCCTCAGTTTGACTTAAGTATTGCATTATTCCAAGTAATAAGAAATATTTGTTACAATTAATGTACTCAATAAAACCCTTCTGTTCCCTTTTTATTTTTATTTTTTTAAATTTCTTTTTTAGGTAAAAATATTTTTACATTTCTCTTGAGATTTCTTTTTTGAGCCATGCATTACTTAGAAGGCGGTTGTTTAATCTTCAAATATTTGGGGGATTTTCCAGCTCTCTCTCTCTGGTATTGATTGCTACTTTAACTCAATTATGATCTAAGAACAGACATTGTATGATTCCTATTTTTTTTTTTAATTTCAGGTGTATTTTATGGCCCCAGATGTGGCCTATCTTGGTGAAGGTTACATGTCAACTTGAGAAGAATGTGGACCCTGCTGTTGCTGGATGAAGTGGTCTGTAGGTGTCCATTACATCCAGTTGATTGACGGTGGTGTTGCGAACATCCTGACTGAGTTTCTGCCTGCTGGATCTGTTCATTTGGAATAGAGGGATGTTGAAGTCTCTGTCTGTTCTCTATGTCTCCTTTCAGTTCTACTAGTTTTTGCTTCATGTATCTTGATGCTCTGTTGTTAGGTGCATACGTGTTAAGGATTATGTCTTCTTGAGGAAGTGACCTTTATCATTAAGTAATGTCCCTCTTTCTCCCTGGTAACCTTCTTGCTCTGAATCCCCTGTCTCTCTTGGTGGCCGTGTCTTCCTTATCCCTGTGCCTCGCTGTATCACTGTCTCCACCCTGACCTCTTTCCTTCCTGGCCCTCTGTATGATATTCTCTCTCCCTTTCCCATTTTACTTATACCTCTTCTATAAGTCCGCCTTCTCAAAATCTCTTTCTTAACTCCCCAAAATGCATCTCCACAGTATTTCTAGAGACTTGTCAATAGTTTCAATATTTGAGTGGTTTCTAAGAGGGTTGTGATTACATAGGAAGTCTGCTTTTAGTTTAACTGTCTTTAGCCTTGGAAAATACTATCTGATAATTCCTAATAGCATGAGTATCTGTCAACACGCTTATCTGGGATATTGACATATCCTCTCTTTATACCATAATGGCCAATAAATCTATTACTTGTACTTTAGAATTAACTTAACAAGAACTTGTGTTTAAAGTATACCCTTAGATTGAAGAAATCTTTTTGATCAAGGCAGTGATGAAAAGATCAAACATTGGGCCACGCATGGTACCTAGAACTTAGTACGTGTTTCATAAATATTCACTGATGGACTAGAAATCAGTTTTATTAAATCTAAGAAGACAAAATGTTAATGAGCTCTCCACATTGTGCCTTGAGCCAGATTCTCCAGCCAAAAATAAATAAAACAACCCAACCAAAACCAAAAAACACAACCACCCCAAAAGCATTGAGAGGCACTGCAGAGTAGTAACTAGAGTGGATAAGCTTACGGATCAGACACACATTTACTACGGGTATGGCTTTGAGTATATTTCTTAACCTCTCAAGCCTCATCATTTAACTTTTTTGAAAGGAGAAAAGTGATAGTACCTGTATCATGAGGTGGTTGTGAAGATTAATTAAGACAATACATGTTAACTAGTTAAATTAATTAACTGAGATGATATGTTGAGCATATTCCTTCTACACAGGGGATACTCAATAACAGGGATCAATTATTATCAATCTTTAACAGCTTGGATAGCCTATGGTCACACGGATCTGAGAAGCATGGCTTCTCTGTAGTTCAGAAAGTCCTTGGAAATCAATGACCTCACTGGCCATTATCCTCCTTAAGTCAGTTTTGCAAAGTCTTCATTGCAACAAAAGTCAACAAAGGGATTTCGTGGATAATATACCCCTGAAGGATTTAGTAAAGCAAGTTTGGTTCCTGACCTTTTGATGGTTTTGTTGGGAAAGTGCACAATTAGTTGAAGAGGTATTAGGGATTAAAAAGAGCACAAAACAGACAATTCTATTAAAAACTAAAGAGCTTATCCCTTAAGTAGCAGCTTCTCCCCTCTTCTGCACTCTCCTCAACCACCTCAAACACACACACACACACACCTACACATTCGCACTCACTCACATACATTCCAGGTTTGAGGAAGTCTAACACTGAAAGTTACTGAGTACTTTCTGTGTGCCTGACACTGGTCTCCAGGTTATGGGTAACGGATGAGATGTGTATGGGCAGCATGGATTATATATTGTGGTTTTGTTGATGAAACACAAACACAAGGACTGAACTAACGCCAGTTTCCCTGAAATGAAAGATCACTCCATAATATATCCCAGTACAATCTTCCTTGGTTTGGGAAAATTATTCCATGTATTTAACCTACACCCATCACACAGGCACCTCTTATTCTTAATCCAGCATCAACATCCACAAGGCTATTGCTTTCATGCAGCTGCTGATCTACTGTACGGAATGGAATCAACCAAATTCGATACTTAGATTGTCTGTGAACATTATATCCAATGATAATAGCGTGAACTTTTTCTCAAACTATCCCCATAGCAGAATCATCACCAGCCCACACTGACAGAGGACTGAATTTCCTTATCTATGCTTAAAAAAAATTGCCATGTAAGAGTAAGAGTTAACAAAAGACTACATGCTACAACACATCTAAGAGAAATTGATGATAAAATAAAATAAGGCAACCTGGTTAGCGCCCATATTTGGACTCAAGGACCTCAGAAGAGGAAAGCACGTGTGAAGGTTGGATAGAGTCCTGCTTTGGGGAGCTTCTGTGGGAGATACAGAACCCTCACTTCTGTTCCTAACTGAAAATGGAATGAGATCGTCAGAAAGCAAGGTTTTATTCTCTGATGGGCTCAACCTAGCTGGCAGCTCTTGAGGGCTCGTTGGAAGGGGTGGGCTGTGAGATGTGGTGCATGCCCACCTCCACTGGGAAGGAGACACAAAGCAACCCTCATTTTCTATTTCTGTTCTCATCCCCAGCAGGACACATGATTAGAAAACCCAGAGCACACCCCTGAGACAGCACCACTCATCACAGTCCCCGAATACTTGGCATTATTTGGATTCATGCATCCCAGCACTGCCCTAGTTCCCAGGTCTCCAGACGGTTTGGGTGAACCTTTAAGGAAGCAGAACCAGTGTGACAACAAATAAGCTCCTGGCATCAACCTCCGTAGTTCAGCTTCTCCCCAGTGTAACCTGGGTCCCTGGTGTTGCAGCACAGGTGGGCAGAAGCATCCCGAAAAAGCAGCTCATTCCAAGTAACAACTCAACGTGTGAAGATGCTGGTTATGGAGGCTGGGAGCAGCCTGGGGAATCCAGAGGGGCAAGATGTCCCGAGGGGCTTATTAGCACCTGGCTGAGGGGGAGGGTTTTCTAGGACACAAACCACCAAAGTGAGTCACCCGCCGGAAGTATTCTCTAATCTCTGCTCTGAAAGAGGTGCTGCGAGAGTCTGTTCCCTCAGTGGAGGGGAGAGGACCCTCTCCACGGCAGCTTCTCCTAGAGGCCACTGCCTCTCCCGGGAGGGTGGAGACACCTGCTGCCTAAGGTGCCCTCCCGTTTATTTGCCCTTCTCTCTTATACTGGACACAGGAGGGATGTGAATCTCATATCAAGCTGTTGGGCAATTCACAAACGAATGAGCTTGTTACAGTATGATGCCCCACCTGCTGGGATGAGGGCATAAACTTGAGGAAAATCGTACACAGGTTAACACATGTTGAGAACACGCTTACCTGTGCTCCAACTGTGTATGTCCATTATGAGAACAACAGCATACTTATTTAGGGACACAAAAAATGGTCCTGATTACATAAAGTTGGTGCAGAGTCGGCAACCCATAAAGAATAGAATATTTTCTTCTTTATTTCTCTTTTCTTGCCCACGTGAACTGCAGAACATCTGGAAAGTAGAAAACTGATGTAAACTATAAAAATCCTGCTAAGTCCTGTGAAAACAACGTTTTTCTATACTTAACACTGTATAAACATCAGTTATAAGGAGTCATTTTAGGGTATAAAAAACAGAAAGTTTTAACTAAGACAATCAGAAGTTAAATATAAAATTTTGGAAAGTCATCGCCTCAAAATATCCTGTTTTCTATTACATATTAAGTTGATGCAACTTTTAACTTGTGGGTAGCCTCTAAAAGTGGTCAGAGTGAAATGTGAACAAATACAAAATATAAATGTATACAGAGGAACATAACACAAAGAGAACAGTCAGATCTTATTTGATATGAATACGATCTCAAATGTTTACACTATACACCAGCACATAGAAGTCAAGAAATTGCCTTTCACAAACAAGTAGTAAACTGTGTAAAGAACTGCTGTAGAAGACTCATTTCTATTATCAACACTTTAGGAATATTGATTATAAATGGACATTTTCATAAAGATGAAAATTTAAAAGATAATCAGTAATGAAGCATAAGATTTGGGATTCCCACACAAACTAAAACTTAGGGGAAAAAACCCTTTAATAATATAAACATCAATATCTATATTAAAATTACCTATATTCTGTTAAATTGAAATCACTTTTATCTTGACAGTGTTTATTATTTAAAGGAAATAGAAGTGACACATAAATATATGAAAGAACCCAGCACACAGACAACACAGGATTAGTTAAAATGGAACATTTACATTATCTGCTAGTGTTGGGCATCAATTTCACCAGACATTTATAACTTTGATGCTCAGGGTGAAGCGTGGCTAGAATTTGACCATAGAGATCGTTTGAATGCAGTATGTATAAAAGTCAGCATAAAATGGGTAGATTAAATCGCCTTTCAAAGGAAATTTGTAAAAGAGCAGAAAATAATGTAAGAAATTTCCAACACACCAGTGAATGTATCTTTAGGGCTGAATGTGTGCTTAACAATGAAAATGATAATGCTCAAAATTGCATTTCATAAGTAATTATGAGTTAAAAGGACGGAGTTTATGATCTTTAACAGGGAAGAGGCAGAATTTATGAGGGCTATTTTTAGGGTTAATTTATGTCAGCTGTTAGTGTTTCCTTAAGGAAGACATGGCTCCTTAAAAGATGTGCGATCTTCTTCCTTATGCACCATTGTCTCTGGGAGCTAAATGCCCGCACGTGGCTGCATTTCCCAGTCTCTTACTTTGAGGGGGGCCGGGGAGGGCTGTCATGTTCTTATCAAAGAAATGTAAGCAGAAGAGATCTGTGCCACCTGCAAAGCTGCAGTGCGGATGAAGCGGGTTATGCCTCCTGCACGATAGCTCTTCCCATCACTGGCTGGAAGTGGAGGTCCCCATGGCCCTAGAGGATGGTGGGCCTGGAGATGGAAGGTGCCTGGCTCCCTGAATCAGCACATGGAAGGCTGTCTGGCATACCAACACAGGACTGTATGTGAGCAAGAAGTAAACTTTAGCTTTGTTAAATTGATGTGACTTGGAGGTTTCATCCTTTACAGCTTGACCCCTACATTATTATGGAAATAAAAGGAATGAGGAAGGGCTAGTAAGTCTAAGATTGAAGCATTAGGAGTCCCCAAGATTAATTCATATTGTAAAGCATATCAAATTGCTGTGCAATATATTAACTTTTTGTTTATGTCATGTAATTGCCTTAGAGTCTGGGGAATCATGGCTTATTTTGTATATTATTTGATTTCTTATTCCAATTAACTAATAACATAGGTTACTTTAAACGTTGCAGCATAACATTGAATAATTAAGAAAAAGATTTTCAAAGAAACACCTTTTTAGCAGTCAGTCCAGCAAAGTTCTAAATTGCTTTTAATAATTGTTTCATTTAATTTTTACTTCTGAGGAGTGGGTAATGATACACATTTGAGAATTTAAGGGACCAGGGGTGACTTGAAAGGGTTTTTTTTTTTTTTAAATTCAAAGATTAGTACATATTTGCTGTAAGATTATAGAAAAACAAAGTATTTATTTCTCATAGCTCACTCCTCTTTCCAAAAGCAGCTTCTGTTGACTGCTCAGTGTGCATCATTTTTATATGCAGAAATATGTAAACACACATGCCCACATGCACCCACATCTGCATTAATTCATGTACATCCAGGAGTTTTCCCTACAAAATGAGAAAGAATTTTTAAAATGTGGCTTACTTTCTTCATGTAACTATATTCGATGAGCAATTTCTGTTGCAGCCCATTTTAGATAACACTTGTTCTCCTTAACAGTAGCATTACATGCTGATCACAATTTAGTAACTCCAAAATTAATAAATATTAAATTATTTGGATTTTTTGCAGTAAATTTCAGATTAAAATTCTGGTACATTTCTTTTGTGCAGTTACATACATTAATTATATCTCTAGAATAGATTCTTAGGATTGCCATTCGCATTTTAAGTACTGAGTAGATATTTCTAAACTTTTTTGCATCCAAAATCTGTACCAGTTTATACTTCCATCAACGATGTTTGAGTGACTACTTTGACGCACATATTCGCCAACAATACATAGTATTAACTTTTGTTTTTTCACAATCTGTTGGGCAAAAACGTGTCCCCTCCTTTTAAAAGTAGATTTTCCTGACGGAGGATAGAAACACTTTCTTATTTACTGGTGACTCATGTTTGTTCTGTGAATAGTCTGAGTATCTCTACCTACATGTTTGCCTAATGTCTCCTGGATCTGTATTTTACCCTTTTGTTTTTTATACATGTGAAGATATGTCAAGGATATTACTATCCCCTTTCTTAGGACGGGTTTTCAGGCTGCTTATTCCTCTTGAGCTTTAGTTAACTGTAGATAGAGGAGTCTCCACTGAGTGTAAGTGAGTACTTAGACATGGTCTTTGGTCTTTGGAAGACCCAGATGAGAGTCCTGCTGTGTCTAACTGTGTGACCTTTGAGAGGTGCTTAACTTCTCTGTGCCTTGACTTTTTTCATGTATAAATTGAATATGATAGTAAATCTTTCCTCTGGCAATTGTGAAGATGAGATTGATAATGCATGTACCCTCATAGAATAGCACGTGATATGGAATAAGCACTCAATTAATGCAAGCTATTAATATCATTATACCAACCGTGTTAACACCAGCACAGGAAATCTGAGACTCTTTGCAAATGAGTGGTATTCTTAATCTTTTCAGCAGGATATCAAAACCCTTTTTTTCTTAGGGAGGACAATTCATGTGGAAGATCTTATGCCATTCATAGTTCTGAGATCTTTAATTGAAGTATATTATTCATAATTTGCTGGTTACTTTAGAACTCCTATTATGTGCAAGGCTCAGGAATTAATTATATTCAATTCTAAAAATAATCTACTTTATTTCATCTCATGTAAAAGAAAAAAAAGAAAACCTAAATCCTGGAAAGCTAGTAGACAGGCATAGAATTAGAGAACTGAGAGGAAACTGTAGGTCATCTAGTCCAGCATTTCATCTTACAGTGGGGCCACTAATGCCCACAGCAGTTATGTAACTCTCCTAAAGTCACACAGCAACCAGGTACAATTGGAATAGAAACCCAGGTGTCCTGGCTCCAGGCCAGCCCTCTGAGAATTAACCCAGGCTATGCTCAGAAATGCACCTTGTTTCCTGGCCCAACAGAGAGACTCAAAAAACAAACAAACAGCAGAGAACAAGCAAAACAAATAAAACAGATCGAAGCGAGCCAGCAAGGAAAAGTGGCATCTTCCCTGTGATCTGGGGTCAAGCATCACAGCCACGACCCCCTGTGAGACCATATTCTGACTCTTCTTGCATTTTCTCCCCTCTTCTTCCTAAGAACCACAGGTTTAACAATGCTTCTCTATAGCATAAATATTCAAAGTGTGGTCTGTAGATCAGTATCAGCAGCAAGACAGGAGAGATTGTTTGAAATGCAAATCTCTGCCCATCCCACTCAGACCTGCTGAATCAGAACCTGTGTTCTTGCAAGATCCTCAGATGACCCGAGTTCATGTTAACACTAGAGAAGTGCTGGTCTACACTACCCAGCAAACAACAGTCGTCCTACAGGTCAGTGACTGGCAGTGCCCATGTGACATGCTGAAGACACTGTGGGATCCAATTCCAAGCAGCTTGTGAACTGGTTCCCACCCACAGGATCCCATACCTTTCATTTTCAGTAGTTACAGCTTCTAATTCTCCACCATCTTGCAAGACGTAGGAGGGTTAACACCCTCAACGTGGCTACCCTGCTACACAAGCGCCCTCTGACGTAACATAATCACAGTGTTTGGCTATTCGGCATGCTCTTTTTGAAAGACGCATAACCTCTGTTCTACATGACAGAATGAATATTCATAGCTCTTTTTTATTAGGTAATCTTAATATGCTTGCAATTCCTTTGGATCACTGGCAAGTAGGGTGTAATTAATTATTAATATTCATCCCATAAGAAATTTTTTCAAGAACTGAGTACATACGGAACTAAAAGTGACTAATAGGCAAGATGCCTAAATCTGAAAGACTAATGGTTGCCATATTTACATTACATATTTTATGGAGCGCCATACCTTTTTTTTTCTCTTTTCAGATAGAAGTTTGGGCTAAATGATGATTCATTTTTTCATTTGGTCATGATTTATTGAGAGACTACTAAAAAATCAGGTCTGGTCTAGCCACTGAAGATGTAAGTATCAGAAGGTCCTTTTCAAAAAAAAGTATTCACAATTAAACTAGCAAGATTGGATTGACTCGACTTGAATTCTGACTCCACTACTTGACATTTTAGTGACACGGAGTATGTCAAATCTCTACATGTCAATTTCTCTTCTATAAATGAGAATACTGTTAGTGCTTACTTCACAGCTTTGATATGAGGATCACATCTAAGGAGTTTAATACAGTGTCTGGTACACAGGTGGTACTAAATACATTTTCGCTTTAATTATTTTCTACCATACTACATTCTGCAAATAAGGGTAATTTTAAAATGTGAAAAATCAAAAGATAATTCAATACTGAAAAGTGTGTGTAAGTAGTCAGCTGATAAAGGCTCATAAATTCACCGGAACAGTGATGTGGAGTGCTCACTCGATGCTAGGCAGTGTGCTGGGGTTGGTGAAAAAGTGATGAACAGAGTCCAGTTTCTGCCCTCAGGGAGCTCTTCATCTTATATGTGGAACTTGATATCTTCCTGAGCAATGCTCAGGAAATACTACCTGAAAGCTTTCAACAATTGTGAACACTGAAAATGAAATCTGAATTCCTTTGTCTTGAGGTAGGGGTCTTTTTAGGTACAATACTACCAAACATCCATTCTAATTCTCCTCCACTGGTGAAACCCCAGTGGGGAACTGTAATGTCAACCTTTTCTTTCACTGTTTCCTCTCTCATCGCGCAGCTCATTTCCAGAGCCCTCCGCCACCTCTGACCCTTGGAACCACCATTCTCTCGTTACCACACCCACTTTTCACATATCAGTTTGGAGTCAAGCTGCTTTCTTTAGCAAATGTCAGTCCTTTTCTGTGTAAAGCCTCATGCCCTCACTGGGGTCAGTCACCGGTTTGTTTCACCCTCGAGAGGTCCCAGACCTTTACCCACAGATGAGCTCTACAGAGGCCGTGTTACCCAGTGGTTAAGGCTGTGGGCTCAGGGAGCAGACTGCCTCAGTTCAGTCCTCAAGTGATTTGTCCTTAGCTGTGAACTGGGCAAGTTACTCAATCTCTCTGTGCCTCAGTTTCCTTAACTGTACAGTGGGGATTGTCTTTTGCCTCAAAGGGCTGTTTTGAGGATTAAATGAGATAATACATGTAAAGTGCCGTGACTGGCCTACAGTGAGAGAGACAGAGAGACAGAATCAGAGACAGAGACAGAGAGACAAAGGGAGAGACAGAGCATATTAGTGTCTTGGTGTGTTGGTTTGGGGTCTTAGCTGAATTAAATCACCGATCTCAGTGAGAAAAGCCTTTGTTCTCACCTTCTTCATGGTCTATATTCCTCCAAAATTTCAATGAGTTTTGCAATTCTGCCCATAGGGTTCACTGTCCAGGACAACCAGCCCCTCATAAATAATTTCCAATCTTCCACACCTTAGAAAGCACAGAGCAGCAGCTCACTTGGGCACACATGAAGCAGTATGGAGACCCTCCTTCAGTGAACACATCCTTCCTTGGGATAACTTAGCCTTGTTCTTTACTTGATAACATTTATACTGACTTACTACACTGTTATGGTCAAGCACAGAGGACTCGGGAACCAGACTGTCAAGGTAAAAGTCTGCCATTTGCTATTTTCTGAAACGTGTATATATGAAATAGACTGTTAATGGGACCTTCTTCATGAATTTTGTTATGATGACTGAATGGGATGATCCATGTAAATGATCTGTATCAATATGGAGCGTACCGCACTGGATAAGTGATTGATTCAAGGGTTGACCATTATTGTAAAAACCCATTTGGTTTTTACATTCAGTTAGCTTTGCTGCCCACACACAGTAATTAAGAGTTGGGTTGAGCAATTATTAATCCCCAAATGAAGGGTGCAGACTTAGTCTTCTGAACAAGTCGTGTGTTCACTCTTAATTGTGAAAGTGAGAAAGACTGGAAGCAAATCGACATCCTTGTTCCAGGGCAGGTTGGAAAGTGAATTTTATAGTAACACTTGAAAAAGCCACCTAAAATATGCGAGACTCATTCCTGACCACTGGATTTGGAAAGTAGAATTAATCAGTAAAATGAATCCACCATCAGGCAGAATAGCCAGCCATACCGTACTACATGCTTACACAATCTGGTAAAATTTTGCTATGGAAGTGTTGATGAAAAGACACTGAAAACCGTATACAGAGATAGTCTGTACGCATGCTTAACTTACAGCTCAACACTCAAAATTTTCTGGAGAATCTATATAACAACCCCAACTATTTCTTTGGTGTCTATTATCAGCCTATTCAAGGGAATAATGTCCAATTTTACCCTCTTGCTAGCTATGAGCGAACCAGTTTACCCCCAGAGTTGTAAACAACATGACTGTTCTCACACTGCCCGCAAGCATTCCTCTTATCTACTCTGCTTTCTCCTAAATACCTTGTATTAATTATGTTCCTCACTCAACCTGCTCATCATCCCTCATATGAGTCAATAATTTTCATGTGAAATTTCTCAACATCATGCAATGCAACCAACTAGGCATCCCTGAGTTACTCCTGAACAAGGGAAGTGCAATTTTGGGAGGGTGGACAAGTGTGCCTCTAGGTTTTGGAGATCCTTCCACTGCAGTTTTTTGTCTTTTCTCCTAATTTGTGACCTATGCAGTTAGTGAGTTTATATAGTTAGGGTAAGGAAGTGGAAAGACTATTCAACTTTTGGGACTTAGAAAATGATTTAGAATAACTTTTAATTTCACAGATATTCAATTCAGAGCAATAAAAGAAAAATCATATCTGATAAAGTCATATCTGATAGAAAAATCAATGAATGCAATATATCTAAAATCTTTCCCTCAAAGGAAGAGGGAAGGCTTGCTCTTATGTTATTAAGTCACATGCAAGAAAAGAGTAGGTAACTTTTCTGGATTTAAGCAATATTGGAGCACTCAACCTGGTGATTCAAATGTCACTCCAATTGAAAATGACTCTCCTTGAACAGCAGCCTCTTCAGGGCACCCCTGACCTCTGCATTCCTCAGACTGTAGATCAGTGGGTTCAGCACAGGGTTGAAAAGACTGTAAAACAGGAAAAGGACCTTCTGCTGCTCCTCGGGGTGTTGAGATTTGGGGGCCATGTACATGACGATGGCACTGCCAAAGAAGAGCCCCACCACGCAGAGGTGGGAGGAGCAGGTGGAGAAGGCCTTTCTGCGGCCCTCAGCTGCCTGGATCTTCAGGACGGAGAACAGGATGCGTGTGTAGGAGACCAGCACCAAGCAGAGGGGCCCGACTAACACAAACACAGAAGCAACAAAGATGACAACTTGGTTGAGCCCGATGTCAGCACAGGCCAGCTTGAGGACAGACAGGAGTTCACAGAAGAAGTGGTTGATTTCATGAGGCCCACAGAAGGGCAGTCTCAGGATGAGGCTCACATGGACCAGGGCCAGGAGGGAGCCACAGGCCCAGGAAGTCATCACCAGGGTGATGCAGACCCTCCAGCTCATGATGGCAGAATATCGGAGTGGGTGGCAGATGGCCACATACCGATCATAGGACATCACCACCAGGAGAAGACATTCAGTGTGAGCAAAACTCAGAAAGAGAAAGGTCTGTGTCATGCAGCCAGCAAAGGAGATGGGCTTGGCTGGATTCAGGAGGTTTAGCAGCATCTGGGGCACCGTGTTGCAGGCATAGGCTACGTCCACGATGGCCAGGTGTGAGAGGAAGAAGTACATGGGGGTGTGCAGCCTGGAGTCCAGGGAGATGAGCCCCAGGATGGCCCCGTTCCCCAGAAGGGTGAAGGCAAAGAACAGGGAGAAGAGCCCAAAGAGAAGCATCTGAATCCTTGGGCCAAGACAGAATCCCAGTAGGGTGAACTCTGTAACCATTGTCTGATTTTTCTCCATTTCACTATTAAAGAGAGAACCAGAAAGCTATGTGACATCTATTTTAATGTTGCATAAACTTTTAGTGTGTGGAAAGTTATTGGTAAACGTTTTAAAGAACTCGATGAATTGAGAGATCACCTCACACCAGTCACAATGGCCATCATTAGAAAGTCCACAAATGATAAATGCTGGAGAAGGTTTGGAGAAAAGGGAACCCTCCTGCACTGCTGGTGGGAATGCAGTTTGGTGTGGCCATTATGGAAAACAGTATGGAGATTTCTTAAAAAACTAAGAATAGACTTACTCTATGATTCAGCAATACCACTCCTGGGCATATATCTGAAGAAAGCTCCAATTTGAAAAAACACATTCACCCCAATGTCCACAGCAGCACTATTTACAATGATCAAGACATGGAAACAACCTAAATGTCATTGACAGATGATTGGATAAAGAAGTTGTGGTGTACACACACACACACACACACACACACACACACACACACACACACACACACAATGGAATACTACTCAGCCATAAAAAAGAATAAAATAATGCCATTTGCAGCAATATGCTTGGACCTAGAGATTGTTATACTAAGTGAAGTAAGCCAGAAAGAGAAAGAAAAATACCATTTATCACTTGTTCGTGGAATCTAAAAAAAAAATGACACAAATGAACTTATTTACAAAATAGAAACATACTCACAGATATAGAAAAAAAAAACTTATGGTTACCAAAGGGGAAATTTGCAGGGGGTGGGATAAATAAGGAGTTTGGGATTAACATATGCACACTACTATATATGAAATAGGTAACAAGGACCCAGTTCAGTCAGACTTGAAATTAAAGTAGTAAATGTTTTATACATGTTGTGAGAAAATGTTCTAATCTCATTATTTTACATGGAGCTATCCAGTTTTCCCAGCAGTACTTACTGAAGAGATTATCTATTCTTTATTGTATATTCTTGCCTCCTTTGTCATAGACTAATGGGACATAAGTGGGTTCATTTCTGGGCTGTCTATTCTGTTCCACTGATATATTTGTCTGTTTTGTGCTAGTACCATGCTGTTTTGATTATTGTAACTTTGTACTATAGTCTTTACTCAAGACACATGATACCTCCAACTCTGTTCTTTTTTCTCAAGATTCCTTTGGCATTTTGGGGTATTTTGCAGTTCTGTATAAAATTTCAAATTATTTGTTCTAGTTCTGTGAAAAATGTCATGGATATTTTGATAGGGATTGCATTAAATATCAACTCAAAATGAATTAGAGACCTAAATGTAAGACCAGAAACCATAAAACTCCTTGAAGATACCATGGGCAGAACACCCTTTGACATAAATCATAGCAGTATTTTTTTGGATCTATCTCCTCAGGCAAAGTAAAAGCAAAAATAAACACATGAGGCCTAATGAAACTTAAAAGCTTTTGCACAGCAAAGGAAACTAGGGGGGAAACTGGAGGTTGAGGGATAAACTGGGAGTTTGGGATTAGCAGATACAAACTATTATATATAAAACAGATAAACAACAAGGTCCTGCTGTACAGCACAGGGAATATATTCAATATCTTGTAATGACCTATAGTGAAAAAGAATATGAAAAGGATATCTATCTATCTACCTACCTATCTCTCTCTCTCTATCTATGAAACATCATGCTATATACCAGAAATTAATACAAACTTGTAAACCAAATATACTTCAATAAAAAAGAATTCATTGAATTATAAATAAGGATAGAAAGAAAGAGAAAGAAGGAAATAAGAAAGGAAAGAAGAAAAGAAGGAAAGAAATACAGGCTTACCTATCTAAATAAATTTAAGTGTTCATTAATCTAAATTGTTACTCTGACATTCAGTTTTACAGGAGAGAACTATATTTTCAGCTATTACCTACTTAGAGCCATTGGCACTGTGATGGAATTAAGAAATACCAAACCAGATTACAAAGAAAATAATCACAAAATATGGATTGTCTCAGAACTACATATATCCAAATCTGTAAGAATTGCTGGGTAGTAGAAATAATCAGTAATGAACAGCTTTAAAAATGAGAATTGTCCTAGAAAAGACAACAATTTTTCTTACTTCAGTAGAACTCATGATTGAGTTACTATTGGTATCTAAGTCCCATGTTCATAGGTTGGAAGAATTAATATTAAAGCATTCATGTTACTTAAAGCCATCTATAGATTCAATACAATCCCTATCAAGATTCCAATGGAATTTTTTTACACAATTAGAGAAACAATCATAACTTTTAAAGAAATCCCCAAAGACCCCAAATAGCCAAAGCAATCCTGAGAAAGAAGAACAAAGCTCGAAGCAACCTACTGTTTGATTTCAAGCTATACTGCAAAGCTACAGTAGGCAAAACAGCATGGTACTAGTATAAAAACAGACACATGGATGAATGGAACAGAACTGAAAGCACAGAAACAAACCCATGCAAATATGGTCAAGTAATATTTAATAAAGGAGTTAAGAATACTCAATGGAGAGAAGGCAGTCTCTTCAATAAATGGTGCTGGGCAAACTGGATATTCACCTACAAAAGAATGACCCTAGTTTCTTATCTTACACCACTCACAAAAATTAACAAGCAGTGGATTAAAGTCTTAAATATAAGACCAGAAACCATAAATAAATAAGTAAAACATGGGATAAAAGATCCCTGACATGGGTCTTGGCAATGAATTTTTTGACATGATATCTAAAGCACAAGCAAAACAAAATAAAAAATAAACAAGCAGGACTATCTTGAACCAAAAAGCTTCTGCACAGTAAATGATCAACACAATGAAAAGACAACATAAGGTATAGAAAAAACTATTTGCAAACCATGCATATTGAACAAGGGCTTAATATCCAAAATATTTTTTTGAAAAATTGTACAACTCAACAGCAAAAAATCAAATAAACCAATCTAAAAATAGAGAAAGAATAGGAATAGATGTTTTTCCAAAGAAGGCATGCAGATAGCCATCAAGTAAATGAAATGTACTCAACATCACTGAAGTCACAGAAATGCAAATCAATACCAGGATGAGATATCACATCATACTTGTTAGAATGGTGATCATTAAAAAGACAAGGAACAGAAAGGAGATGGTCAGGATGGAGCATGGACGTAACGTCAGAGAGGCAGCACTGCTGGTGCATCGTTAATGACCTTCAGGGAAAGGGAAGCCTGACCAGTTGACAGGTCAGTTGACTAAATCTTAGTCATCTGGCAAATCTGTGTCTGCAGTCTAGATGAATGGCTTGGATGACCAGTATTCAATAACACTAGTCAGTAAGATCCCTGATTAGCCCCTCCTGCTCTGATTGCATGTTTACCAATTCACCATTGGGTAATAAATTATCTTCTTGAGTAGATATTTATGCAAAGAAGGAATGCATTGATCAGTAGAATTCTTTGCTCATTGTGCAACTGCATTTCAAATTTTTTAAAAAAATGAACATTTAGGTATTCTGGCTTATGCATTATCTGATTGTGCTTTGGATAGCATGGAGCAGTTCCTAAACACCTTCCAAAGCCGGTCTAAAATGTGGGGGCAGATCCTGGACCAAGGTAACATCACTGAATCAGGACTCAGGGAAAGAAACGGATCCCTTCTTAACAGCCACAGATGAAATACCTGTTTTCTTCTAAGCATTACTCATTAATTGTCAAATTGCCTAGACACAAATGCGACTGAAATAATACATTAAAAAGTCCTCCTACATGACCAGTACTTATTTGATTTTAAGTTAATATTAAAAATTTCTGTGTTTGAGAAACTTTCTTAATTTATTTTTTTAAACACATAAGGCATATGAAAGTATTTGGTTGTGAATGATATAGTTAAATCAACTCACTTATAAAACAGCAAATTTCCTTTTTCACTTTTCCTTTTCCCTTCATGGGAAAACATAAATGAAAAAAGAAATACAGCACAAACCATGATTTTTCTGATAGCCAAGTTGAAGGACAGATGAAAAAGGACAGAGTACATTAACATTCTTTAAGCACAGTAACCCTATTTGGTTCACTTTTATACCCCTAGGAGTTGATAAATTTTGTTGAATGAGAAATTAATAAACATAAACAAATTAACAAACATCTAAATATTGATATCCTTACATCAGATCTAGTGTCTTTTAAAATATATTCTACTATAATTACATCAAGTTTAGCTCATTCCTGCCAGAGAAAGTACAGAAAAATCGGAAGAATTTCATCCGTGGTGATTTGTATTAAAACAGGACTTTTTAAAAAATCCTGAGCTTAGTAAGAATAACCAAAGGATTTATAAAGTGTTTTAGATAATTAAATTTTGAATACACTTCTCCTTTATTTTTTCTTATTTTTATTTGATACCTACATTGCGTATGCAATATTAAAAACAACCAAATGGAAGGCAAACAGCTTAAATCACTGATGGGATGGTGGGGGTGAAGGAGGTGGCTCAACGCTGACACACATCCCAGTTCCAAACATGTCCTGTAAGCACAGTGATGTCCACTAGTTTATGTATGTACAGCTTCAGAATTTCAAAAATGGCAAATTACTACCTGTTTAATAATCATGCAACTCTGAAGTTCTAAAGTAAATAGCTAAGAAGGAAATCATTTCATATACAAACAAAACATTAGAACTGGATGAAATCTGTATTTTAAAAAGTAAACCTTGAAGACATGAGCTGGCAAGTTCTGTCTTTTGTAACATAGTAGGCATTGATAACTTGCCAGCATTCCTAAGAAATCACCTGTTGTTAATTTACAGCTCAGCTTAACTGTAGGGGTGTTTACTTGCAAGTCATAAGGAAGAAATGAAAAATAATTCATCTTGTTGCTTACGGAGCTATAAGCCAAGACTTTGCAAAACTGTCTTATGGGGTAAGGGTTGATAAGAAATTTTCCTGGATGTAGGAACTGCTGTAGATCATAAAGAAGAGCTAAGTGTCACTTCCACATAATGACAGTCTGAGAATCTGGTGAAGTCGATCATAATCATACTATTGAGTACTTCTTTGTACTGGGCACTCTGGAAGCACATAATGAGGAACATTGATGGTTCTGAGATCTGTGAAGATTTTATCAAAAATGTGCTTCAGGAAAAAGAGCAGGGATATATAAAAATGTGCACATTAAATTAAAAAGAAAATGTAAAGTATTATGGACTATCGCATCTTTCTCCTACCTCGTTACCCCACCATATAACATCTTGGTCCCTTTTCTTTATTCTTTCTATACCACTATAAAAACTTATCCTCCAAGCTACAGAAAATCTAACACACATATTTACTGAGTATATTTTAGCTGCCGGATAGTCTTTAATGCCATGCTTAATGAAAAGTAAGTATAAGACATGGATTTAGTATCCATTTGGCTTCAGAATCTACTGCAATAAATAGGTTCTCACAGACTTCATATGTATTATTACTATGCTTATAATAATTAAATGCATCATTTATACAATAACCAATATGTTGATTTTCCAGAAATGTAATATCATTCCATAATATTCCCTTTGACTAGGAAAATGTTCCATCTAAATCCGTAATACAGAAATTTCTTACTTCTTTTTTTTAATGTCATTTTATTCAAGTAAATCTTTATCACATGGATATGTCTCCAGCATGAAACAAAATCAACAAAATCCTAAACACTTTTATATACTTTGTTTATAAAACGTGCATCTGATTTTTCCCTGAAACCATTCACATAGAAAATGGATGATAAATATGTATGTTTAACATTAATAGAGTATTTTTTCTCTTTCTGAGACTTAAAGAATAGTATAACAGAGTGATAGTTAATAATAATAATAAAAAAAAACTGCATGCTACAGCATGTCTAAGAAGAACTGATGATAAGATAAAATAAGGCAACCTGGTTAGAGCCCACATTTGTACCCAAGGACCTCAGAAGAGGCAAGCACCTAAAGGTTCAGTGGAGCCCTGCTTTGGGGAGCTTCTGTGGGAGTTACAGAACACTTACTTCTGCTCCTGAGTGAAAATGGGACCAAATCCTCAGAAAAGTTGGTTTTATTCTCTGATTGGTTCAACCTAGCTGGCAGCTCTTGAGGGCTCACTGGAAGGGGTGGGCTGTGAGATGTAATGCATGCCCACCTCCACTGGGAAGGAGACTCGAAGCAACTCTCTCTCTATTTCTGTTCTCATCCCCAGCAGGACATACGTTTAGCAAACGCAGAGCACACCACTGAGACAGCACCACTCATTACAGTCCCCGAATACTTGGCATTATTTGGATTCATGCATCCTAGCACGACCCTAGTTCCCAGGTCTCCAGACGGTTCAGATGAACCTTTAAGGAAGCAGAACCAGTGTGATAACGAATAAGCTCCTGGCATTAACCTCTGTAGTTCAGCTTCTCCCCAGTGTAATCTGGGACCCTTGTGTTGCAGCAGAGGTGGGCAGAAGCACCCTGAAAAAGCAGCTGATTCCAAGTAACAACTCAAGGTGTGGCAATGCTAAGAGAACTGGTTGTGGAGGCTAGGAGTGGATCGGGGAGTCCAAACCGGCAAGATGTCCCAAGGGGCGTATTAGCACCTGGCTGAGGGAGGGTTTTCTAGGACACAAATCACCAACACTGGAAGCACTCTCTAATCTCTGTTATGAGCACTCTTTCAGGGGAGGGGAGGAAAGGACCTTCTTCAAGACACCTTCCCCTAGAAGCTTCCTGCCTCTTCTGGGATTGGGAGAAGATCTGCTATCTCAGATGTTGTCATATTTATTTATATCTTGCTGTGTTCTTATACTGAGCATATTTTGGAAATTTCAAAGCAATTGATCATGCAATTTAAAAAGCTAATTAGGTCATTATGATGTGATTCCTGACTTGCTGGGGCTGTGACATAAACTAGGGGAAAGTAGGCACAGTTACCAAGTTTTGAGGACACATCCACCTGAACATATCACTGTGAGAAGAAACATGTTTGGGGATATCAAAGCTGGCTCCTAATTGTTTGAAATGCCTGGTGCATGTTAGGCAATCGGTAAATATTGGGAATTTTCTTTCTTTCTTTTTTTTTTTCACGTTCCAGGAGACCTGCAGAAAATGTGGAAATCAGGAAACTAACACACAAAATAAAAACTGAAATACTGTGAAAGTAACAGTTTAGGATATTACTTTATATGTTTACCACTATTTGACCATCAGTTATAAAAAGTTAAAAAATTTGAACTATGATAATAAACTAAATATAAATGTTTATGATACCAAACGAACTTAACCATAGGGAAATGCATCATCTCAAATTTACATTTTTAAAAATTTCATATCAAGTAATACAGCTTTTAACTTGTGGACAACTTCTAACAGTGGTCAGAGCAAAACATAAACACATACAAAACAAATATATACAAAGGAAAATAAGATACATAATACAGTCAGCTCTTGATTGCAATAAATACGTCCTGAAGTATTTATATTATCTGCCTGTATGGGGAGTTTTTTTTTTTTTTTCGTCAGTATTGGGCATTTTCTGTAATCACTCATCTTATTTGAATCTGTATTTATAACCATTATGGTTACAGCAAGGTCCACTAGGATTTGGACATAATTTCCATTTCAAAGTAGAGTAAGTAAAAATCAACACATTTATAATTTATAGCTTCTGCACAGAAAAGGAAACATAAATAAAACAAAAAGACAACCTACGGAATGGGAGAAAATTTTTGCAAATGAAACCGCCAAAGGCTTGATCTCCAGAATATATAAGCAGCTCATACGACTTAATAAGAAACAACCAAACAACCCAATCCAAAAGTGGGCAAAAGACCTAAACAAGCAATTCTCCAAGGAAGACATACAAATGATCAAAAGGCACATGAAAAAATGCTCAATATCACTAATTATCAGAGAAATGCAAATCAAAACTACAATGAGGTATCACCTCACACCAGTCAGAATGGCCGTCATTCAAAAATCCACAAATGACAAATGCTGGAGAGGCTGTGGAGAAAGGGGAACCCTCCTACACTGCTGGTGGGAATGCTGTTTGGTGCAGCCACTGTGGAAAACAGTATGGAGATTCCTCAAAAGATGAGGAATAGACTTACCGTATGACCCAGGAATCCCACTCCTGGGCATATATCCAGAAGGAACCCTACTTCAGGATGACACCTGCACCCCCATGTTCATAGCAGCACTATTTACAATAGCCAAAACATGGAAACAGCCTAAATGTCTATCAACAGGTGACTGGATAAAGAAGAGGTGGTATATTTATACAATGGAATACTACTCAGCCATAAAAACCGACAGCATAATGCCATTTGCAGCAACATGGATGCTCCTGGAGAATGTCATTCTAAGTGAAGTAAGCCAGAAAGAGAAAGAAAACTACCATATGAGATCGCTTATATGTGGAATCTAAACAAAAACAAAAACAAACAAAAACAAAAACAAAAACAAAGCATAAATACAAAACAGAAACAGACTCATAGACATAGAACACAAACTTGTGGTTGCCAAGGGGGCGGAGGGTGGGAAGTTATAGACAGGATTTCAAAATTGTAGAACAGATAAACAAGATTATACTGTATAGCACAGGGAAATATACACAAGCTCACAGAGAAAAAAATGTGACAATGAATATATATATATGTTCATGTATAACTGAAAAATTGTGCTCTACGCTGGAATTTGACACAACATTGTAAAATCATTATAAATCAATAAAAAATGTTAAAAAAAATAAAATAAACACCTCTCAAACTAAATTACCTTGGTAACTGGTTTGCAAAATGTTGGCATTTAACTGATGAAATAAAAATCCAAATCAAGGATGAATGTATCTTCAGAATGTCATGATAGGCATGTAATTTATGGAAAATGACAATTGTAAAATATTACTAATTATATTTCTGGAGTAATTATGTATTAAAGGGTCAAAAGTTCAATGTTTCACTTGGGATCTTGTTAATCAGGAAAATAAAGAGGCAGAATTTGTTAGAGGTTACTGACCACAGCCCAAGACACAGAAAATCCACTAAGTAAACTCCTGGGTTCTGATTATGAGAATTGTGGTCTATTTGGGGGAATTTTTTCTAATTTTAGTAAATACTCTTGGATATTCTTCAATTGTATTTGCTGTGATCCTAGGTTCATTAAGCCATGTTATTTTTTATTCATTTCTCAGATTTTTGAAGGAAAAACGGGAATCTTGGATGATGAGTACAGGTACCCTTTCCCTGGGAAGAAATATCCTCCATTATAAAGGTTCAGACCGGCATCCAGGTTAACCATGACTGTGAACATTGTGAGCATTCGGTTCTCTCAATTCTGATCAATTCCAGGTTAACTGACAGAATACCAGTGTCCTGACGTATCAAGCTGATGACAAGCCCTTAAGCCTCTAAGGTTCTCCTCAAGAGAAACTGGTTTTCTGGAATTTCTGACTTTCCTTTTTTCTTTTTTGAAGTTTAACACTTGATGGGATTAGGTTTGCAATGTCCATCTTTAAAAAAAAGGAACAACTTTCATTAATACATCAGTGATTCTTAATGTTTTATGAGGCCATAAATCTCTTTAGAAATCAATGCTAAAAATCTCCTTGTCATTCTCCTCTCCAGTCTGCACACACCACAAATGCACAGAGAAATTTGCTCACATTTTCCAGGATCCATTAAGCCACTGAGGGCTGTCCAAGGGGCCTTTAGTGACCATAAACTCTCAATCAAGAAGCCCCACACTGGATAAACATTGATGCTCAAATTATAATTTCATAAACTGATCATCAGAATTCCTATAGAAATGGTGAACTAAGAGAGGTTAGAACACTATTTTCTGACTCAATTAACTGTAAACTTTGTTAAGGACTAAACATTAGCTTCATAAACAAGAACACTGATCCCTTTATTAAAATGATGATATTTGTTCAACAATATGAAAACACTTTGATGCAATTAAGTAGTTTCTTTTAATTCTTCAAGTACTTCATTGTTCCGCAGGGCTTAACTCCACTAAAACTTGATAGAACTTCCTTCCTCAATTTATTCTAGGGTTTAATTTACAATCGAAATATTCCTATAACCATGCTTAAAAACCTTTACTCATCTCCAAGCTTTGTTACTTTTTAAGTACTTGAGATCTGACTATATCCCAAAGTAATATTTAAAAAATATAATTTGTAGAAGATGTAATTTATTTTATGCCCCTTAAAACACTGTTATTTTCTTCCAGCAGTAGAGAAACAAAGTTAAAAAATTTCTCTGTTTTATTTATGTATTTAGCCACAAAAAAACTTAGAATTTTTTCTTTTATTAGGAGAAAATCTTTGTAACTGCATAAACACTTCACTTAACTCTTTTTCTGTTGAGATTGTAGTAATGTACATGGCATTCTATACAGAGTATCAGGAAATTCCAGTTTGTAAGGCTATCACTTGAGATTTGTTCATTGTAAGAATAACCAATGAATAATAAATCATATACTTTCCCTGTCTTGTTTTGTTCTTAATCTTCGAAGGATCAACTATCCTCTTGGGCATTCTGTCTTATATTCATTTCCTTTTTATTTATCATGTTCATTATGCACCTGTTCCTGTGAACATTTTCTTATAGAACTTCTCCCATGTCTCTATTTTCTAAACAAGGAATTAAACTTTCCTAAAGCTTGTACACCATGTAGGTAATCAGCTTTGCAAATTCTTCCAGATTTCTGTGAGAAACTTGGTTTTATCTCTAAAGCCTTGAGATAGAAAACATAGACTGATTTCATGCACTGTGTAAATAGGGAAATGGATACAGAATAAAGTTTTTTAATCTCAGATTTAGAAGAGAGTGTGAAATTGAACAAGGTCATCTTCTGAGATGTATCCAGGAATACATACCCAAGATGAAGCAGACGGCTGGATTTATTATCTCCAGATGATCCAGCGTCAAAGAGTAGAGATAGTGATCCTCACTTTCTGTACTCAGAGAGCACAGACTCCCAAAGACTGATCTAGGATACTGTGTTTAGACCTATATCCTCTTTAGAGGCTCACCTTACAGGAAAAAAATCATTTTGCTGTAGAGGGTGGTTGTGGGCAGTATTCACAACAAGTCAATCAACATCAAGATCTCTAGTACCAGCAAACTGCTCATAAGCATTAAGAAAGAAAATTCATGTGACCAGGTAAGTTTGAAAAGCACTGGCTAAAAATTGGAATAGAATTATTCTTTACCACAGGAATTCGTACAGTTTTTACTATGCTAATATGAATTGTGAGTTCCCTAAAGTGAGACATTTAATACGCACTGATTCTCAAGCTAATTTGAGCACAGAATTTATTTTTGAAGTTCTCTTGAGGAGCTAGTGATTTGAGGAAAACATTTTGGCAGCTATGGGGCTGCACCATAGCTTAAATGAAGAAATTATAAAGGGCATTGTTCTAGATTTGCGGCTTCCAAATCCTGGTCCATGGATCAGCTGCATCACATTTGCTACTGATAATATTTAAAGGCATAGATTTCTAAAACAGATCCCACACCTACCGAATTAGTGATCTAATGGTAGGTTAGGAGATAGCTCTATTTTTAATAAGAATCTCAGATAATTCTTACACTGAGTTGGGTTTGGAACCTCTTGAGATAATATCCCCCTAGGTCACTGTCAACCCTGATGCCATCTTTTCATAAAGCTCCCTCTATTCCCAGCACTCTCTTCAAGGCATTCTTTACCTCCGAGTTCCTAAGAGTATAGATAAGCGGATTGAGCATGGGATTGAAAAGGCTGTGAAATAGAAGAAGGTATTTCTTGTGTTCCTTGGGGTGCCCATATCTGGGCCCAACATACATGATAATGGCTGTGCCATAAAAGAGTCCAACCACACAGAGATGAGATGAGCAGGTGGAGAAGGCTTTTCTTTGATTTTCCCCAGACTGGATCCTAAGGATGGCACAGAGGATGCACATATATGAGATTACAATTGAGGAGAAGGGTCCCACTAGCACAGAAATTGCCCCGGCCAAAACCATTATCTCATTGATGTGTGTATCTGCACAAGCAAGTTTGAGAACAGCCATGATTTCACAGAAAAAGTGATTGATTTTCTGGGATATACAGAAGGGTAAGGGTAGAAGTAATACCAGATGAATCGAAGACAGAAGGACTCCAATGGTCCAGCAAATCACCACCAGTGTGATGCAGACTCTCCAGCTCATGATGGCAGAATATCGGAGGGGGCAGCAGATGGCCACATACCGATCATAGGACATCACCACGAGGAGAAGACATTCTGTGACAGCAAATGTCAAAAAGAGAAAGCCCATCTTTGCTGCTGTCATGCAGCCAGCAAAGGAGATGGGCTTGGCTGGACTCAGGAGGTTTAGCAGCATCTGGGGCACCGTGTTGCAGGCATAGGCTACGTCCACGATGGCCAGGTGTGAGAGGAAGAAGTACATGGGGGTGTGCAGCCTGGAGTCCAGGGAGATGAGCCCCAGGATGGCCCCGTTCCCCAGCAGGGTGAAGGCAAAGAACAGGGAGAAGAGCACAAAGAGAAACACCTGAATCGTTGTGTCAAGGGGAAATCCCAGGAGGACGAACTCTGTGACAGAGGTCATGTTGTCTCCCATATCCCTATGACAGAGGAAACGGAGTTAATGTCCATGGTTTAAGAGAAGTCTTTAAAAATAGATTTGGGTTAACTTGTGATACCTTTCTGCAGTATAAAAAAATGTTCAGAAACACTTCCAGTGATTTTTTGTGTTTTTTAATGAATGTTTAAAGACTTTATTTGATAACCCTGAAATACATATATACACACACAGAAACACACACACACACACACATATATATGTTTCCTTTCTTGTTAATGTTTTAAACAAAGGCTAAACTTTCAAAATAATTATGTTGTCACATATTAATCAAATACATAGTTTTTGGTTCATTCCGTGAGCTAACTCATATTGTTCAAATAAATTCTGCTTTTCTTTGCTTATATTAGAGTTATTTCTGTTTTTTCAAAAACTATGACCCTTAACTGACATACATGCCCAAGTCCTTAAGCTGCAATACATCTAATCTCAAGTTGGAAGCGTTCACTTAAGGACAGGGTATACTAAGGGGAGACACGCCATTGCTCAAATACACCATTAGCCGTGAGCCTCTCACCTGCCTGTCGAAACACACTTTCCACTCCAACATCTATTGCCACCTCCACAAATAATATTGCACAAAATCTCTTCTTGTTCAAGTGCAGACTTATATCCAGCCTAAAATCTATTTCTTCGTATATAATTTTTCACAATATTCAGATGAACATTTATATGAATGACTGAATAGATTTGTACTGTGTTATCTAAACATAAAAAGAGAATCAATAACTGTTAGATTTTGACTTTATATTGATAAACACTCTAGAAATACCTAGTTGTAGACACTGTTTCTGCAGGTGATTAGGAAGATGCTGCAAAAGAGGTCTTTAAATTCTTTGAGAGACTGAACTAAATCATCTTACTCTGTGAGTTCCCAATTTAAATATAAGTATAAGCATGATATTGCTGTTCTTGCTTAAATTTTATTCCCCTCTTTCATATAAGATCATCTTGTCTTAGAGTACAAATGACAAACAACTCTCAATTTAAATGACTGTAAAATTATAAACCCATTTAAAAATCATTCCATTTGTATTATTTCTCCCCTATTATTTGTCCAGTGATAAGTGTCATGTCCAGAAAGTTGAAAATAAAATAATTTGGTATTTATTAATTCCTATTATGTACCTACCAGTGTTCTGAGAGTGGAGATATCAATGATAGGAACTCTGAGTTCATACTCACTGCTCAGACTCTGACCTCACAATACTGCACATAAATAAATATCTGTACGCTTCTCCTATAACTCTGAATATTCTACCTTATATATTTTGACATTTGATTTCCCTCTACACATATTTTAAGCCTAGATTTTTTATAGTTGTACTAGTCATTTTTTGTTTAATGTTAAATGTTTACCAGAAAGTTACACACACTTGTTTCCTTACCTTAAAAATAGGCACCAGTCAAGAATAACCATTCACATATTGATTATACTAATACACAAATACATTAATAGTATATTTTACTCAGCCTATTATTTAAACTATCAATGAGCAAAACTTGAGCATCAGTAAAAATTTACTTATGCAATATATTGAAGAGTGACAGCAAAAGTTAACAGGCAACGAAAATGATGTTAAAATACATTTGATTAGAATTCACAAAGACAATTAAGAAGCTTGTGTGTCTAGAGATGATTGTTGTACAAATATTCATGGAGAAGAGGCAAACATACCTGGTGTGGCTAGATATACCGATGGTACTGGAAGACTTGCTGCTCATCTGAGACCTTTGAGGAAGGATCTTGTCTTCATACTGCCTATGAGAAGAGAAGGCTTTATTCCTTTATTATCTCCACAGAGCACCCTCCCAGTTGTCATGAGTGCTTTGTAGGGCATGAGACAATAAGTCTTACCTACACCAGCAGGCTCCCTCTAGAGACACGAAGAAGCCACGCGCTGTTAACGCTTCCAAGACTGACGAGGATTGGCTGTCTGTATTTCTGTCCCTGAGGAAACCAGAGGAACAGCAAGATCTGTGGATGTCACGATAAGAACAGGTAGTAACTTCCTAACTAAAAGGATACACACGTATTAAGTCATACCCTGGGTACCCCGTGAATATTACAGATACCCAAATACATGAATTTGGTACAGTTATGTGAATTTTTATGTTGTTCCAGCTCCCAAACATTCAGGAGGCACTTAAGAGATGCAGAGATTCAAGTATGGTTATTGCTTGACAGTGAAATAGAAACTTGACATTAATTCCCGAAGCCATATTTCTTTTAGTGTACATAGTGGGGTTTCCCTGAAGCTTGCAGAAGAACAAACTTGTATTCAAAGGTCTTAACCATTAGATCTTTTTCGATAGCCACTCAGAACCTACATCCTTGGGCAGAGATCTGGAAATGTGTGGGTATCCATGTTACGGGTTCATGTTGGACATCCCCTACAGCTTGTTGACCTGTCTGGAAGATGAACGAATAAGGCACAAGGGCTGAGAAAAGCTTACTTTAGGAAAATTTCACTTTTTGGTAATTTCTGGTCTTGCTCTCATGGGAAAGACAGAGCTCTGTAAAAGCAAGTGGCCACCTCCTGTCCTCTTCATCCTTACTGTGGGGCTGGATATACGTACTTCCCCTATCAGAGTAGGCATGTACACTGTCACAGTAAACACTGAGGGGCAGCATTCCAGTTCTACAGGGTGTTATCAACAATCCAGTGCCTAAGTCTGTGTGTCAGCATACAACTTCTATCAGGTCTACAATTTCTGAGCAATACGGTACGTGTTGGAACTAGTAAATCCTTTGGTCATTTACCCCTTGTCACTTCCTTTGCTGTGAAATGGTTCTACCGGACTGAGTTGATATTATGTGGGAAATTATATTAGAACTCAGATACACTAATAGCCCTTCAATAGAGGTACTGATCAAGATTAAAAAAGGGAAATTCACACTTGTGATGTATATCATCTGCGATCACAATGAATCATTGCCCTATATAGGGCAGAAGGAACCAGCATGCCACCAACTGACTTACTGGTTTCCTCAAGAGGAAGGTTCCACACTGAGGGCCCGGTACTGGCCCCCCAGATGCTTGGCACAGTTGAGCAGCCTTGGTGAGGGGCAGCCTGTGCTACTGGATTCATGCAAAGCCCCCATCTCTGTTGCCATGCCTACTGCCTGGTGGGCTCACTGTGCAATCACTGGGGTGGCTGAAAGCAGAAGCTGGCTGTCATCTACTGACTGAGTCATCCTGTACCTGATCGGTTAATGCCTCTTCTGCAGTGATGTCTCTCGTTGGCATGAACGTGGGGCATGCAGATTCACATACCTTGTGCTTCGTTCCATGTCTCTTCCCCACACTGCCATTCACCCAGTACTCCAGCTGTGCTCCTTCCAGGCCCATGACCAACCAGTCAACCCATCTGAAAATTTCCAGGAGTTCATGAATATTCTTACTTTAGGCAACTTCTCTCTCCACAAAGTAGATAACCAGGTGAATGGCTAGCCATGGGCAGTGAGAAGTTTACCCTCATCAGATACCTTTAAGACTTCCCACCTGAGTGGCAGCTATGTTGTACCAAGTCTTCCTTGCATTAGGCCTCTCTTTTTTCCTAAACTGTCAACTGGCTGTAGGAAATTGGAAATTTTATATACATAGATATAGATACACAGAGACACAGATACATATACACAGACATACATACATACATAAATTAGAGGGAGGCATCAGTGACACAGGTCTATGGGGATCCGGGCCAACTGTTCATCCAGCTTGCTTTTATCTTCTGCACCTGCTCTTGTCCTAAGTTACATCACATCCATGATATGATGCATGGATGCTGTGATCAGTCAGTCTTTTTTCATTTGGTGGGTCTGATAGCATCTTCAATTCAAGACAAGCAACTTTGGATTGACAGTTACTTGATACTCTTTGATTAGCCTCTACCAAGTCTCAGAGGCATGTGAGGAATGGTGATTTGAAAGGTGTACTGCCTTCTGCTGTAGATGGAAAAGCCTTGATGCTAAATCCGTGCGGCCTGTCCCATGATTCACCTATTGTGGCTTACCAGAGACATATTTATCATGTGGTCTGCTGGTTAAAAGGCCTAAGTGCTAGAGCTATAAATGATAAGCATACAGTTCAATGAATTTTTATATATTAATACACTGTGTATGCACCATCCAGACCAAAGTATAGAGTATCTCCATCATAACAGAAAATTCCTGACCCCTACACTGCTTGAAATCACTTTCCTACTCTGAGGTAACCGCTATTCTGACTTCTGTCACGCAGATTAGTTTTACCTGTTATTGAACCTGACATAAATAAATTACACAGTAGGGGTGCTTTTGTGCCTGGTTTCTTTGGCCCAGTGTAATGTTTTTGAGATTCGTCTATGTTGTTGTGTGTATCAGTAGTTCATTCTTGTTTTATGTTGTATAATATTCAATATGAACCTTCCACAGTTTGTTTATAAATCCTACTGTTCATGGACATTTGGGTTATTTATAGCTTTTGGCTATTGTGAGCAAAGCTTCTATGAATATTCTTTTACATGTTTTAACTGGGTGTATACCCAGGAACAGAATTACTGAATCATAGGACAGACATTCATTTATTTTTAGTAGATATTGCTGCCAAACAGTTTTCCAGTGTGGTTTTATCATTTTACATTCCCATCAGCACTTGATATTAATTTTGTAACTTAAGTCATTGTGGTATTTCCTTGTGATTTTATTTATATTTTATTGGTGAGTAATTGTATTGAACACATTATCATATGTTCACAGGTCTTTTGGATTTCCTTTTGTATGAAGTGCCTGCTCAGATCTTTTGCTCAATTTTTAACTGTTTTTTTCCTTCTTATTGATTTGTAGGCAGTCTTTATAGAGTCTGTAAGTGGTTTGTTCAGTATAGATACTGAGTATATCTTTTCCCAGATTGTGGTTTGCCTCTTCATTTTCTTACTGATTCATCTGATGGAAAGAAATTCTTAATTTTAATGGAGTCGGGCTTATTAATTTTTTCATTTATGGTTAGTACTTTTGGCTTCCTGTTTAAGAAAACTTCAGCTACCCAAAGGTCATGAAACATATCCCAAGTTTTCCCCTAGAAGAGTAAGTATTTGCTTTCATGTTTAGATCTAAGATGTACCTCAAATTAACTTTGTGTATGGTGTGAGACGGGTTGAGTTTCATTTTTTCCTATAAAGATATCCAATTGCAAAAGTGAATCATTTACCCATTGAATTGTACTGGCACTTTTGTCAAAAATTTACAGACTAAATATCTGCAGATCTATTACTGTATTCTCTATTCTATTTATTTACCCTTAAACTAATACAACAGTGTCTATTATCTTGAATACTATAAATTAAGCCTTGTAATCAGAAGAATAAGGATTCCAATTTTGTTCTTCTTTCTTAAAATATTTTGATATTTAAGGTTCTTTGCATTGTTATGTAATTTTTGTATAAGAATTGTTTATAACAGTTGTTTCAACTTTAAAATTTTTATTTCATTTTAACTAAGCTTTTATCTTGATAAATAATTTTAAGTTCACATGCAATTGTAAGAAATAATACAAAGATGATTATTGTAGTATTGTCATAATGCTGTTTACTCTTTACCCAGTTTTCTCCGTTGGGAACATCTCTCAAAACTATGATGCAATATCAAAATCAGTATATTGTCAAGGTGCGTAACATTTTCATCAGCACAAGAAGCTCTCATGTTGCCTTTTCTACCCACATCTACTTCCTTCCCACTCCTACTCTGTCCTTAACTACAAATCTGTTTCTATAATATTGATTTCTATATTATCGATATTTCAAAATTGTTACTTAAATGGAATCATATAGCATGTTATGTGACCGGTCTTTTTTTCACTCACCATAATTCTCTAGAGTTTCATCCAGGTTGATGAATGTATTACTGGTCTGCTCCTTGGTATTGCTGAGCAGTATTCTACGGTATGGATGTGTCCCAGTTTGTCTAACTATTCACCTACTGATGGACAGATGGACATCTGGATTGTTTCAGTTTTGAGCTATTACAAAAAGAAGTTGTTATAAACATAAATGTACAGGGTTTTTTGGGGGGAGGATGATGTATGTGTTTGTGTAAACATAAGTCTTCGTTTTCCTGAGTTTGATTTTTGGTAATTTTAAAATTATGAATTAAATTTTCTTAATTCATATTACAGGGTTATGCAAATTATCTGTTCCTACCAGCTGAGTTGTGATAGCTTGTGTTTTTCAAGGAAGTGTACTACTTTGTATAAGTGATCAAATTTACATGTGTGATTTGTTTATAATTTCCTTTATTATCCTTTGATGTCTACAGTGATGTCGTGTTTCATTCTGATATTTTTAGGTTGTGTCTTTTCCTTTTAAGTTCTGCTACAGGTTTCTAAGTTTTGTTGATCCTTTAAAAGAACCTGCTCTTTGTTTCATTGACTTAACTATATTTTTGTTTTAAATTTTAGTGTTTTGTGTTCTTATCTTCATTAATCTCCAGCCTCTGCTTGAATTTATTTTGCTCCTCTTTTTCTAGGTTCTTGAGGTAAGGACATCTGTTATTCATTTAAGACTTTGCCTCTTTGCTAATGTACGTACTTTTCAATATGTTTCCGTCTCAGCACATTTTCATTCAGTTCAATGTATTTTCTTTATTTCCTCTGAGATTTCCCCCTTGACTTCTATATTATTTAAATGTGTATTTTTGTATTTCCAAGTAGTAGAGATTTTTCTATCTTTCTTATATTAATTTCTAGTTTGATTCCATTGTTTTTGAAGAACTTGCACCATTTGACTTTTATTTCTTTTAATTTGTTGAGTTTTTTGTTTGTTTGTTTGTTTGATGGTCTAGGATAGATCTGTCCATTCTGGCAGCTCTTCATTTTGCTGTTGTTGGGTGGAATGGTCTATAAATGACGGTTAGATACTTTGGTGATGGCACTGTTGAGTTCGTCCAAATTCTTGCTGATTTTCTCTTTAGCTGTTCTATCACTTGCTGAAATGGGGGTGCTAGTCTCTCACCATGTGTGGATTTGTCTGCATCTCCTTTCATTTCTACTAGTTTCTGCATCACATCTTTTGAAGCTCTGTTGTTTGTTAATACACATTTAAGACTGCTATGTCTTCTTGGTGGATTAAACCTTTTATTATGTAATATTTCTCTTTGTTTCTGAAATTTTTGTGGAAGTGAGGTAAATAGAAAATAAATCCGTCTTTAATTATACAAATTGCAAAACATAAATGGGAGACTAGGAGAGGGAATGTAGGTGGGAGGTAAAAATGAAAGCAGAAGTAAAGGAAGAATGGAAAGATTTCTATAACAAGTTGTGAGATGGTGGGGGTTTTTTTTGTGCAATACTAAATATTTTTCAGCTCTTGTCAGAGCACTTGAAAATTATTATCTGTCCAACAGTGAGTCTCAATCTGTTCTTCATTTGACTCATAATTGGTATTGTAGAGATACTTAGTTCTGCAATGATTATATGTATTGAGCTGTTGTTTTTAAAAATTCTTATTTATTTATTTATTTATTTTATTCGGGGAGGGGAGGGGAAGTAATTAGGCTTATTTATTCATTTCTCAGTGGAGGCACTGGGGATTGAACGCAAGACCTTGTGCATGCTAAGCACAGTGCTCTACCACTGAGCTATACCCTTCCCTTCTCTATTGAGCTACTCTTTAGCCAGAAACTTTCTCTCTGGGTGTTCATTTCCCTGAAAAATATTGCTTGTTATCAGGTGATGTGAATGCTTATGATTGAATTGGTCACTTACTGTAGTGGCATTTGTTTCAATAATTAAACAACAAAAAGAATTAAAAATAAGATATTAATCTATTTCTTGAAAAAATGTACTCTTTAGATTTTTATAGCATTATGCATAGTGATAATCCGGATGTCTCATCTCTGAACAAAAATGCTTAATGCCAGAGATGACCCTATGCATCAAAATTTTCCCTATTTTCATGTAGTATCTTGGACAATTCAACTTCTCTTACCAAACATTGCTGTTAGGTAATTTTTCTGACCTTTAGTCATCCTCCAACCATATCTCAAAGGAAAAAGGCTCTACTTAGCCCAAAGTTCTATCTACCCCTCACATGGACCTTTTCTGCAGTGCCCTCCAGGAGGCACCCTTCACCTCAGCATCCCTGAGGCTGTACATAGGGGGGTTCAGCACTGGATTGAAGTGACTGTGAAGCAGTAACAGCATTTTCTTATTTCTTTCTTTGAGGAGGGTACTGGGACCACATAGACCATCACAGCAGTGCCAAAGAAAAGCCCAACCACACGGTGGTGGGAGGAGCAGGTGAAAGAAGGATTTTCTTAAGCCCTCTCCTGACTGGATCTTCAAGATGGTCCAGAGGATGCTAGCATAGGGGATCAGCACCAAGAAAAAGGACCTAAGACAAATACATAGACAGCAAAGATGACAGTTTCATTGATCCAAGTGTCAGCACAGGCCAGTCTGAAGACAGCTAGGATTTCAAAGGAGACATGATCCACTTGCTACGACTCACAGAAGGACCACCTTAAGAGGAGAATTGCACGTGTCTGAGCCAGAATAGCTCTACATGTCTGGGAAGTGATGGTCAGGACCGAGCACACTCCCTAGCTCATGATGACAGTGTAATGTATGGGATGACAGATCACCACAAATCTTATCAAAATATATCACCACCAAAATCAGGTGCCTCTGTGTGAGCAAAAGTCAAATAAAAAACATCTATATTATGCATGAAACAAAGGAAAGGGTTCTATTCAGGGTCATCAAGTTTGCAAGCATCTTGGGGACACTGTTGGAAGCACAGGGCATGCCAATGATGAACAGGTGTGAGAGGAGGAAGTACATTGGGGTGTGCAGTCTGAGATGCAGACAGATGAGTCCAAAGATCATGCCATTCCCCAGCGGGTTGAAGGCATAACAAACATCCAGAAGAAGAACACTTCCTTCTCTGCACTGAGCTGGAATCCTATCAAGAAGAATTCTATGACCCATGTTTAGTTGCCCCCATTCATTAAAGAAAGTCTGTCAAGAACAGAAGGGTGACAGAAAGCTCAGAGCTAAAGAATTAATAAAATTGGAGTTATTTAATTCAAAAGAACTCAGAGGAAATACATGCTACTTTCTGTTATGTTTCAATTATTTTCAGTCTTAATATAGCAAATATTTCTAAACCACATTCATCTAAAAGATGAACAAAGTATTCAGCATAGTATAAAATAATATTGTGGGGTAGTAGAACGATGCAGGTAATTTAGTCCAGATCCTCTACTTCAATTTTTCTCTTTCCCTATAGAGAATCTAATTATTTCACTACTTTAACAGTATTTACATTAAGTGGTGATTTACTTTCAGCCTAAAATCTCGCAATTCTAGAACTTCAATTATTCACTTCAATACCTTTACTTACTGTTATTTCTGTATGAAAAATTTGATGACACTTGACAATTTTAGGTCACGGGTCACAGTTTCAAAAGGCTGATTCAGAGTGGAAATAAGATTCAAGTAATATTTAAGGATACGACATTCAATTTCCTACTTCCTTTTAGAAATAGAAAAATAAAATGTCATATAAATGACCAAGAAATCTGTGATCTAAAGGGAAGCATCTGAATTATTTTGATACATGAATATCTAGTCTTTGTAATGCATATATATTCACCTGCTACATATTAGAACTTTTTTAAATGATAAGAAACAAATATTATACCTATCCTTTGTTTTTCCTTTGGCAGTAACATTTATGAACCTTTTCTCAGTCAAAAATGTCCTATGACATGTATTTAACAGTTGAGTGGTTTTTTTTTCCCATATCATAGATACAATGTAACTTAGTGAATCTCATTTTCTGACAATTAGATTATGGACTATGTCCATTTTATTTGCCACAATGTGTTATGGGCCAATAAATGTACATGCATGTGTGTATGTGTGTGTGTGTGTGTGTATGTATGTGTGTGTGTGCATATATATATATATAAAAATGTATTTCCAGAAACTTGTCTGTTTCTTCTAGGTTGCCCAATTTGCTGCCATATACTTGTTCCTAGTAGTCTCTTATACTGTGTTTTTGTATTTCTGTGGTATTGATTTTAATTTCTCCTTTTTAATTTCTTATTTTGGTTATTTGAATCCTCTCCCTTTTCTTCTTGGTGAGCCTGGCTAGTGGTTTGGCACAGGGAACTATATTCAACACCTTGTAAAAGCCTATGGTAAAAATGATTATAAAAAGGAATATATATATATATATATATATATATATGTGTGTGTGTGTGTATAACTGAATCACTATACTGTACACCAGAAATTAACACAACACTGTAATTCAATTATACTTCAATTAAAAAATAATAAAATATAGCAGCCCTAAAAATTTGTGCATGTGATGTGTGTGTGTCTGCCTGTCTGTCTATCTATTTTTTTAAATTGAAAGCTTAGGATATAGTCCTAGGAATGGAATTGCTGAGGCAAAGGACACCCTTAATTTTATTGTTAAGAAAGAAGTAAAAGCAAGCAGAACAGCTAATTTAAATCTTAACCTGGGCAAGAATCCCCAGTGGGAAACATGGTTGACTGGGTGGTTGAGGCTTTGTAAACCTGAGTTCCTCCTTCCCTGGTAGTTGTCCCACCTGAGGGCACTTCTGTGATGCTGGCTCCCGCAGCTGGCTCCTTACACAGGTGGAGACCCTCCCTGGGGAATGAGTGTCCTCTTTAAACCTCCAAGTCAAATTGGGAATAATCTGCTACTGTGGGGTTATTCTTACAATTGTTGGATAAATGGTAAATAAGAAAACAACAACAACAAAAAGAAAAATAGAGACTCCTCAAACTTGAATTCAACATGTGTGGTAGAGATGAAAAGCCATGACTTCAAGGGAGGACAGTTTCGCCCTGAGTGCCAGGGGAAAGCCTCCGGCCATCAGCTCCTCAGGGCTGCCTACACTGCAGTGATGCCCCATCTCAGGTCATGTGCTTCTGGTCTGCCCACAGCCCACGACTGATTGTGGAGGGGATTGAGAGACCCCACCATTCTGGCCCAACGTGGGGAAAGTCATGGGCCATAGGTGTGTCACAGTTGGCTGTGGGGTTGAATGAGCCTCTGTTGCACTGATACTGCAGGTTTCCTGTCTCTCCCTCCCTCCTGCAAGTGTTGATCCCTAATAAGTATCCTGCATGCCAAACTCCATCCTGGTGTCCACTTCTGTAACATCCAACCTGGGACAGTCTAACAACATGCAGACCTTAATCCTCCCCTAATCACCAGCCTTGAGACCTTGTCTCAATCTACCCTCTGCCTTGATTTATCTGCCCTCGAATCTCAAAGGGTTGACCAATGTTCACAGCAGCACCGTATACAGCAGCCAAGACATGGAAGCAACCTAAATGTCCATTGACAGATGACTAGATAAAGAAGTTGTGGTATATTTATACAATGGAATACTACTCAGCGATAAAAAAGAGAGAAATAATGCCATTTGCAACACCATAAATGGACCTGGACATCATAATTCTGAGTGAAGCCAGAAAGAGAAAGAAAAATACCATATGATATCATGCATATGTGGAACCTAAAAAAAAAAAAAAAGGGCACTAATGAACTAATCTACAAAACCAAAATGGACTTGCAGACAATCTTATGGTTACCAGGGGAAAGGGGGTGGGAAGGGATAAATTTGGGAGTCTGACATTTGCAAATGATAACCACTATATATAAAAATAGATTAAAAAACAAATTTCTTCTATATAGCACAATAATCTTTAATGAAAAAAAATATTTGTGTATATATATGCATGACTGGGACACTACAGCTGTACACCAGAAATTGACACATTGTAACTGACTATACTCCAATAAAACATGAAAATAAAAAAAAATTTTTTTTTAAGAATTGACACGTGTCAGACACACCTTGTTTTAGTATCTTACTTGCTAGGTTTTTGAAGTTTTCCAAATGGCAGCTCCTTTGTATACACTCCCCTTTAATTCTACTACATGATACCCAGCTGCCACAACCCAACAGACACACCCTGAGCTCTCAATGTCTCGTAAAGCAAAATATAATTTACACTCAGACAAATTCAAATGTGGGCAAGGCAGCCCTCTATTACCTTCTAATACTTGTGTCTAATACTTGTGTATTACTTGTGTCTAATGGAACACAAGTTCTCCTGATGGATCACAGCAGAGAAACAGATGAAGATGCCTATCTGCTCATAACTGCTTTAGCCTGGAGATGATTCACTTTCCTTCTGCTCACTGTTTAGACCAAAAACAGTCATATATATTCAATAGTGAAACTATTCTGTATGATACCATGGATATATGTCACTCTACATTCGTCAAAACTGATGGAATATATAACACAAAGAGTGACCTCTAATATTAACTATAAACTTCTGTTGATAATAATATATCAATATTGGCTTCCCAATTTTAACAGATGTATGACAAATAATGCAAAATGTTAATCATATAAGAAATGGGGAAAGGACGAGGGAGTATGTGGAACTCTTTGAGCTTAGTACTCAAATTTTCTATAAACCTAAAGCTGGACTAAAAATTAAGTCCATGAGGACTCAACTCAAGGTGGCAGAGTAGGAGGATCCAGAACTCACCTCCCCAACAAACACATGAAAAATACACCTATATGTGGATCAATTCTTACTGAAAACTAGCTGGAGACCAGCAGAATGACTCCTGGACAACCAAAGTTTTAAGAAAGACCCACACAGAATCAAGCAGGAAGGGAAGAGAAACAAACATTCAGGACCTGTACCCTGGAGAGGGGAGTCAGGGGAAAAGGGAGATTACACAGGTGGAGACCCTCCCTGGGGAGTGAGCCGTCAAAGCCACATACTGGGCTCTGCCTTCCAGCAAAGGAAGACAAGCCCCTTTGGCTGGCTGGAGGACCCATGGGAAGCCTGGACTCTGTTTGTGAGGAGCATGAGTGCTTGCTGCTCCCAAGAGGCAGGGCAGAGAGGGTGGACTGAAACCACAAGGGTGTCTGAATGGCCTCCAGAGACTGTCCAGGCACCACTCAGCCTGGGTCAAGGAAACATTCCAGCACTGCCTTCTTCACTTGCAGCTCCACACAGGAGCCAGGGCTGCCATGACCAAGAAGAAGCTTAGCTGTTAGGTGCTGAGAGCAGCATCTGAGAGGGAGGGGGTAGCCATCCCTGGTGATTGCACAGGTGCTGCATCAGAGATAGTTGGGATTTCTGACGGTGGCCAGATAGTCACAGCCCATGCCCTGATCCCCCCTGAAAACCCACAGCAGCCCCTCTTGCTTCAGCACTGCTCCCCTCTAGGGCAAGTGTGCCTGTGCTGGGACGAGGAAGAGCACACACTTAAAGGGAACTGAGTCAGCTCAGACTCAACCCCAGGGCTTCTGCTCCAGCAACTTGGGACTTGACCCCACCCCTGGGAGGGTGATGATGGCCAGGAACCAGAAGGGAAGCCCTGCCTCACACTTGGCTCCAACCCTAGCCTGTATCTGTGAGTCCATTTCTGTTTTGTTTTATATATATATTTATTTCATTTTTTTAGATTCCACATGTAAGAGAAAACATTGAGTCTTTGTCCCACTTACTTCACTAATCATCATAATCTCTAGATTCATTCACATTGTTGCAAATGGCAAGATTTCATTTTCTATGGCTGATTAATTTTCCATTATATACATATATACATGTATATATCTTCTTTATCCATTCATCTGTCGATGGACACTTAGATTATTTTTATTTCAGGGCTATTGTAAATAATACTGCTATGAACATTGGGGTGCACATCTTTTTGAATTAGTGTTTTCCTTCTCTTTGGATAAATTACTCAATGGTGGAACTGCTGAATTGTATGGTAGTTCTATTTTTAGTTTTTTGAGGAACCTCCATACTGCTTTCCATGATGGCTGCTCTAATTTACACTCCTATCAATAGTGTACTAAGGTCCCCTTTTCTCCATATCCTCACCAACACTTGTTATTCCTTATCTTTTTGGTGATAGCCATTCTGACAGGTGTGAGGTGACATCTCATTGTGGTTTTGTTTTGCACTTCCCTGATGATTAATGATGTTGAACGTCTTTATTATAGGCCTGTTGACCATCAGTACATTTTCTTTGGGAAAAAAATGAGAATTCAGGTCCTCTGTTCATGTTTTAATTGGATTTTTTATATTAAGCTGTATGAGTTCTTTATATATTTTGGATATTAACCCCTTATCTTAAATATTGTTTGTAAATATCTCCTCCCATTCAATAAGTTGTTTTTCATTTTTTGATGCCCTTTGCTATGTAAAAGCCTTTTATTTTGATTGGGTCCCATTTATTTACTTTTACTTTTGTTTCCTTCCTTCCTTTTACTTTTATTGCCCAAGGAGACAGGTCCAAAAACTATTGCTAAGACCTATTTCAAAGAGCTTACTGCCTATGTTTTCTTCCAGGAGTTTTATGGTTTCACATTTAAGTATTTAATGCATGTTGAGTTTATTTTTGTATATGGTGTGAGAAGGCAATCCAGTCTGATTCTTTTGCATGGAACTGTCCAGTTTTCTCAACACCATTGATCAAAGAGACTGTCTTTTCCCTACTGTATATTCTTGCCTCCTTTATCATGGATAAATTGACCATATGTGCATAGGTTTATTTCTGGGTTCTCTATTCTGTCCCATTGATCTGTGTGTCTGTTTTTGTGCCAGTATCATTTGCTTTGATTACCAAAGCTTTGTAGTATAATCTGAAGCCAGGGAGTGTAATATTTTTAGTTATGTTCTTCATTCTTAAGATTGCTTTGGCTATTTGGGGTCTTTAGGGGTTCCATACAAATTTTGGATTATTTGTTCTAGTTTTGTGAAAAATGCCATGATGTTTTGAGGGATTGCATTGAATCTGTAGATCACTTTGGGTAATATGGACATTTTAACACTATTAATTCTTTTAAACCATGAACATGGGACACCTTTCCATTTATTTCTATCATGTTGAATTTATGTTATTAATGTTCATAGTTTTTGGAGTACCACTCTTTCACCTCCTTGTCTAAATTTATTCCTAGGTATTTTATTCTTTTTGATGCAGTCATAAATGGGATTTTTAAAATTTCTATTTCTGATAGCTCATTATTAGTGTATAGGAATGAAACAGATTTCTATGTATTAATTTTGTATCCTGCAACTTTAATTTACTAAATTAATTTATTGGTTCTAATAGTTTTTTTGGTGGAGTCTTTAGGGTTTTCTACATATAGTATCATGTCATTTGCAAATAGTGACAGTTTTACTTCTTCTTTCCAGTTTTGATGCATTTTATTTATTTTTTTCTGATTGTGGCAGCTAGGACTTCCAATACTATGTTAAAAAGCAATAATGAGAGTGGGCTTCCTTGTCATGTTCTGATCTTAGAGGAAAAGATTTCAGCTTTTAACCATTGACTGTGATGTTAGCTGTGGGTTTGTCATAAATGGCTCTATTTTGCTGAGGTCTATTTCCTCTGTATCAACTTTGTTGAGTTTTGATCATAAATGGATGTTGAATTTTGTCACATGCTTTTTCTGAGTCTACTAAGATGACCATGTGATTTTATTCTTCATTTTGTTAATGTGGTGTATCATGTTGATTTGTAGATATTGAACCCTCCTTGATTTCCTAGAATAAATTCCACTTGACCATGATGCATGATCTTTTAAAAGTATTACTGAATTCAGTTTGCTAATATTCTGTTGAGAGTTTTTGTATCTATTTAAATTGTATTAACCATGGGTAATGGCCTGTAATTTTCTTTTTTGTAGTGTGTTTGTATGATTTTGGTATCAGGGCAATGCTGGCTTTGTAGAATGAATTTGGAAGTGTTTTGTTCTTTTCAATTTTTTGGAATAGTTGGGGAAGAACAGGTGTTAACTCTTCATTAAATGTTTGGTAGAATTCCCCTGTGAAGCTCTTTAGTCCTAGATTTTTGTTTGTTGAGTGCTTTATTTACTGCTTTAACTTTATTGCTAATAACTGATCTTTTGAGATGTTCTATTTCTTCTTGATTTAGCTTGGAAAATTACATTTCTAGAAATTTTCCATTTCTTCTAGGTTGTCCAGTTTGTTGGTGTATAACTGTTCATAGTATTCTCTTATAATTTTTTTTCTTTGATATCATTTGTAACATTTCCTATTTCAGTTCTGATTTTATTTATATAGGCAATCTTTCTTGTTTTCATGATGAGTCTGGCTAGTTTTATTAATTTTGTTTACCTTTTCAAAGAACCAGCTTTTAGTTTAATTGACCTCTTTTATTGTTTTCTTTGGTCTCTATTTCCACTCTGATCTTTATTATTGCCTTCCTTCTACTAATTTTGGTCTTTGTTCATTTTTTTCTAACTTCTTTAGTTATGAAATTAGGTTGTTTGAGAATTTTCTTTTCTTGAGGGAGCTCTATATTGCAATAACTTTCCCTCTTTAGCTGCTTTTGCTATGTTTCATAGATCTTGAATAGTTGTATTTCTATTTTCATTCATTTCAAGGTATTTTTTTGATTCCTCTTTTATCTCTTCATTGACCCATTGGTTTTTGTGGTAGTATGTTGGTTAGTCTCCTTGCGTTTGTATTTTTTTCTAGTGTTCTTCCTATAACTGATTTCTAGTTTCATACTGTTGTAGGTCAGAAAACACGCTTGATGATTTCTGTCTTCTTAAAATTACTGAGACTTGTTTTGTAGCCTAGCCTGTGATCTATCCTGGAGAATGTTCCATATACACTTGAAAAGAATGTGTATTCTTCTATTTTTGGACAGAGTGTTCTGTCGATATGTTAAGTCCATCCGGCCAACGATGTTATTTGAAGCCATTGTTTGTTTCTTTGTTGATTTCTGTCTGGATGACCTATTGATGTAAATGGGATATTAAAGCTCTTGCTATTATTCTATTACTGTCAATTTCTCCCTTTATGTCTGTTAATATTTGCTTTTAAATTTAGGTGTTTTTATGTTAGTTGCATATATGTTTACAAATGTTATATCACCTTCTTAAATCATCTCCTTTATCATTATATAATACCCTTGTCTTTTGTTATACACTTTTTTAAAAGACTGTTTTGTCTGATATGAGTATTGCTACCTCAGCTTCTTTTCATTTCAGTTTTCATGGAGTATCTTTTTCCATCCCTTCACTTTCAATCCCTTTGTGACTTTAGTTCTGTTGCAAGTCTCCTATAGGCAGCATATAGATTGGCCTTTTAAAAACCCATTCAGCCATCCTATGTCTTTTGACTGGAGCATTTAGTCCATTTACATTTAAAGTGGTTATTGACAAGTAACTACTGCCATTTTGTTAGTTTTCTGATTGTTTTTGTAGGTCTTATCACTTCTATCCTTCTAATCTCTTCACTTGCCATTTGATGATTTTTAGTGTTATGTTTGGATTTCTTTCTCTCTGGTGTGTGTGTGTGTGTGTGTGTGTGTGTGTGTGTGTGTGTAACAATTGTAGGTTTTCAGTTTGTGCTTACTGTGAGGTTTATATATACTGACCTATATATATTTCTTTTAAAGTGATAGCTGTTTAAGTTCAAACACATTTTAAAAGCTCTAGATTTTTTACTCCCCTTTCCACAAGTGTTGTGTTTGGGTATATTTTACATCTTAATTTGTATTCCTCAACTGACTATTTTAGTTATAATTGATTTTACAACTTTTGTCTTTCAACCTTTATACTAGCTTACTTAAGTGATTGATCCACTGCCTTTACTATATATTTACCTTTACCAGTTAGATTTTTTTCTTTTATATATTTTCTTACTTCTTGTTTGGTTCTTTCTTTTTCACCTGAAGACCACTTAACATTTCTTGTAAAGTTGGTTTAATGGTGATGAACTCTTGGTTTCTGCTTGTCTGGCAAACTCTCTTTCCTTCACTTCTGAATGATAACCTTCCAGGATAGAGTATCATTGAATACGGGTTCTTCCTTTCAGCACTTTAAATATATCATGCTATTCCCTCTGACCTGCAAAATTTCTGCTGAAAAATCAGCTGATAGTCTTATGGAGGTTCCCTTGTATGTGACTGTTTTTCTCTTGTTGCCTTTGAAATTCTTTTTATCTTTAAATTTTGCTATTTTAATTATGATCTGTCTTGGTGTGGACCTCTTTGAGTTCATCTTCTTGGGACTCTATGTTTCCTGAACCTGGATGTCTGTTTCTTTTATGTTAGGAAACTTTTCAGCCATTACATCATCAAACACATTTTCTCCTCCTTTCTTTCCCTCTTCTCCTTCTGGGACCCCTATAATGTGAATGTTAGAATGCTTATTATTGTTTCAGAGGCCCTTAAACTATCCACATTACTTTCTTTTCTCTTTGCTGTACTGACTGAGTGATTTCCCAACCAGAGTCTATTCTGTCTTCCAGGTCACTTATGCATTTTCTGTATCACCTAATGTGCTGTTGATATTTTCTAGTCTATTTTTCATATCAGGTACCATATTCTTCAGCTCTGATTTGTATTTTTTATATTTTCTAATTCTTTTTTGAAGTTCTCACTGTGTCCCTCTATTCTAGTCCTGAGATCAGTGAGCATTTTTATGACCATTGCTTTGAACTCTTTCTGAGGTACTTATCTCCATTTCATTAGGGTTTTACTTTTAGTTTTTATCATGTTCTTTCATTTGGAACATATTTGTCTTCTCATATTCTTTGACTTTGTCTCTGAAATTAGGCAAAATAAATGCCTACTCCAGTCTTGAAGTTGTTTCCTTGTGCAGGAGAATCCTTATGCAGTCTCCACGTGCCCATTGTCTTTGTGTGAGAACTGGATGTAAGGCAAGTATAGCCTGAGGCTTTTTGCGGGGGAAGGGGCATGCTGGGGCCATCTCCTTGCTTGGGGTAGAACTAAAGCCAAGGGTGAGTGGGGTTAGAGCTGGAGTCTGATGCAGGCTGAGGCTTCTTCTGGGTCACACTAGGAGCAACTGCCTCAGCAAGGGTGGGAGGGGCTGAGTCCAGGGGACTAGATCCAGGGCTTATCATGGGCTGGGGCTTCCCTTGAATCACATTGGCACCACCAGTTTGGTGGTGGGGGCGGGGGATGGAGCCAGAGGGATTGGGGTCGTTTTGGCAGTCTGGCCAGAGCACAAGGCACTTTTTAATTTGCTGCCTTTGCACTGGAATTGGGAGCAGTCAAGTCCATGTGTGCACCCCTTAATAGGGAAGTCAAGATTTCCTATAGCCCTGAGGTTCTCTAAGTCATAAGCCTTGTTTACAAAACCAGCAAAGGGAGCTTGTCTTCCTGGTGCTGGACACCAGGGATGTGATACCCAACATGGTGCTTGAACTCCTTGCTCCTTGGGAAGGATCCCCATCTTGTCATATCCCCCTCCTCTTCCAGGATGCCCCCTGGGGGTGTGGTCCCCAATAGATCACTTTTCTTTCCCTCTTACATGTTTGGTGTGTGCTTTTTTTTTTTTTTTTTTCATTATACAAAAGTTGTTCAAGAGCTGTTCTTCTACTTCAGTTGTACAAGAGTTGTTCAAGAGTTGTTCTACTTCAGTTTGCCCTCAAAGAGAGCTCTTCTTATGCAGTTGTAGCTCTGGTGTGTTCATAGGAGTTGATGAGCTCAGGGTCATACTTTGCCATCATGAACCGGCCTTTCTAGAAATTTTTAAATGTACAGTTTGGTGACTTGGGCAACCATCATCAACATCCATCTCCAGAATGTTTTCATCCCAAACTGAAATTCTGCACCAATTTAATAATAACTCTCCATTCTTCCCTCCTAGTCCCTTGTAACTACAATTCTACTTTGTGTTCCTATGAATTTGAATATTCTAAATATATCTCTTTGTCAGTCTAGCTAAGGGTTTGCTAATATTTTGAATTTCTCAGAAAACCAATTCTTGGTTTCACTGATTTTTTTCTACCAATTGACTGTTTATCCTATTCTCTACTTTGCTTATATATGTTCTAGTATTTATTACTTCCTTTCTTCTGTCAACTTCTATTTCTGGTTCAAATGTAAAGTGACATTGTTGATTTGCAATCTTTTCTCTTTTTAAATGCATGCATTTGCTACTGTAAATTAACTTCTCAGTACTGCTTTGGAAGCATCCCTTTTCTGGTATGTTGTGTTTTATTTTCATCTGTTTCCAGCTAGTTCCTAATTTCTGCTCTTGAGCCTCTCTAGTGAATTGCTCAATTCAGTTTCAGAATTTCTGTTTGGCTTTTTTTTTTTTTTAGTTTTTATCTCTGATATTTTCATTTTCTTCATGTATCATGTTCCTCATTTTGTTTAGTTGTCATCTGTATTCTTTTCAATTACTAAACATTGTTCAGATGATTATATTGGTTTCTTTGCAAGGTAACTCATAAATCTACATTTCCTTAGGATAGTTTCTTGAGATTTATTTTGTTCCTTTGATAGGTCCCTGTTTCACTGTATATCTTGTGAACTTTGAGATTTGGGCTTTTGGAAAAACAGTTACTTCTCCAAGTTTTTACTGATTGAGTTTGTGAAGATCTTTAGCAATTAGCCCTGCTAGAGATTCTGAGGATCTCGCCAAGCTTGTCTGGGGATGTAGTTTCTCTGAGACAGTGCGTATATTTTCCTGGTAAAAGAGGTTGCCCTGATTTTTTGTTTGTTTGTTTGTTTTTTTCTGAAGCCTGTGAAGACTTGCTCCCCCTGGTGTTTCTTTGATGTTCTACACTCCTATACAGCTGTGCAAACTTTGATTGGTTGCCCTTTTTATCAGTGGCCCCAATAAGGAACTAAAAAACTGCCATGTCCATCAGTGCTGAGTCAGGAAAGGGAAACAACACTCTCTGAAAACCTACCAAGTAGTATGCATGGTCCATTCTTCTCTTTCCCTCTTGGGGGAGAGTTGAGATTTGGGAAGTTTCTTCTGATCCTGACATACTGGGCCAGGGAAGGGAAGTAGTTATGGGCAGGTAAAATGCCATCAAAATGTCTAAAACCTTACTGTATCTCTTCTTGCCTTTGTGCTTGTCTGAGGTGCTGCAACCTATTGACTCCTTCTGTTTCCACAAAGGAAATCTGGCCTATATATTGTCTCCACTGAGGAATGATGGCTTAGGGATTCATATTCTGCCATCATGTTCATGTTCTCTTGGGTAATTAAATCATGCTTCTTCCTGGGGAGTTTTCTTGATTTTTTACAGCAGCAGTCACATCTCCTAAGGGGAAAAGTCCACTGGACCAAAATTTTACCCTCCTTCACATTGTCCTCTGTTTATGGAATACTCTGTGGAAGGCAGCCTTCACTTGAGCATTCCTTAGACTGTAGACAAGGGGGTTCAGCAGTGGGTTGAAGAGGGTGTAAAACAGGAAAAGGATTTTCTTCTGCTCATCTCGTTGACTACTCTCTGGGACCAAGTAAACCACCATGGCTATGCCAAAGTAGAACCCCACCACACAGAGGTGGGAGGAGCAGGTAGAAAAGGCTTTCTTGCGGCCCTCCTTGGACTGGATCTTCAGGATGGCCCAGAGGATGTGCACATAGGACACCAGCATCAGGGAAAGGGGCCCAACTAAGATAAACACACCTTCAGCAAAGAGGAAGATGTCATTGATCCAGATTTCACCACAGGTCACTTTGAGGACAGACTGAATTTCACAAAAGAAGTGGTTCACCTTCTGGGGCCCACAGAAGGGCAATCTTAGAAAGAGACTTACTTGTACTAGGGCCATGGAAAATGCACATGCCCAGGAAGCGACGGCCAGGACCGTGCACACTCTCCAGTTCATGATGACAGTGTACTGGAGGGGATGGCAGATCGCCACGTACCTGTCATAGGACATCACCACCAAAATCAGGCACTCTATAGAAGCAAAATTCAAATTAAAAATCATCTGCATTATGCATAAGACAAAGGAGATCGTTTTTCTGTGTTTCACTAAATTTGCCAGCAAATTGGGCAAATTGCTGGAAGCATAGGACATGTCAATGATGGCCAGATGAGAAAGGAAGTAGTACATGGGGGTGTGCAGTCTGGGGTCCAGGCAAATGAGTCCCAAGATCATGCCATTTGCCAGCAGGTTGAAGGTATATAACAGGGAGAAGATAACAAAGAGGAGCAATTCCATCTCTTCACTGAGCTGGAATCCCACCAGGATGAATTCTGCGATCCATGACTGGTTGCCCTCCATTCCTAACGACAGTCTGTAAAGAACTGAAGTGTGATGGAAAGGTCAGAGGCAGACATCAATGAAAAGTAGAGTTATTTATTTGGGGTGAATCAGAGGAAGTTTGTGTTCTTGTCCCTAATACACTGAGTATTTTTTTTGGCCAATATTTCTTTGCCTTTTTTTTTTTTTACCTTTTCTTGAGAAGTAATTCAACTTTTGAGATAAATGTCAGAATTATAAACCATACTAGTATATACATTTTACCAACTTATTTTTCATATTTGCCTTATTATTTTCTAAATACGTCCATCATATTTTCTGTAGACTGCATAATAACCAAGTGCAACCATATTCACATACTGGTAGTTTATTCCTAAATTCTTTTGATTTTTCCCACAGTAACAAGGATATTCACTAATCTGTTCTCAGTATAATTACCAAAATCGAGAGATGTAACATTAACATGATTCACTAGTCTAAATACACCATTTTCTGCTTGTGAAGTCTAAGGTTCAAGTTCAATATCACATATAATACTCATTTTCTCTAAGTTTAAATAATTGCTTAGCCTTTCTTGCCGTTTTGCTGATATTTTTGAAGAGTACGAGTTCTTGCTTTGTATCATGTCCCTCATTGGGGTTTTGCATTGATTGTCCACGTTTTAGTTCATATTAAACATTTTTGGCAAAAAAAAAAAGAGTCCTTCTTAATGCCTTCCATTAATACACAGATAATGTTAATTTGTCCCGGTATGGATGGTGTTAATGTATATCATTGGCTAAGGTTGTGTCTCCAAGATATTTCCATTAGAAAATTCTTAATCTGTCATTTTTAAGTACTTTCTTCTTTCTGGCTTAACAAATTGTCTTATACTTACCTTCAAGATCTCCCACTTCAGCTTGGAATCAGTTATTTCACTAAAATATCTGTTCCCTTTCAAAGTAATATCTGTTTATTAGGTATTAAACAATTTTTTAATCATAATTATTGCAAATTTGATATCTTCAATTAATAGGGTAGTATATAATTTGGGACAGCATATAAATTGTTAAAGAGATAATGGATTCTTTACCCATTTAATCCTAATACATCTATACTGACTTCTTTTGGAGAGCCAAATCTATTTTACTAGGTTAACGTTACTATCAAATCAAATATTCTCAATATTACATAGTAGTTTTTTTGGAAAAAGTAGATTTAGAATCCCAAAAATCTTCATTAATTATCCAGCTTACTTTGTTTCTTTGTTTTTCTTAGTATTTGGACAATTATAGTCTCTTGGAAATTTTAGACTTATATATCAAAATTTCAATAATCTGGTGCATTGTGTTCATAAAGTGGCATCTACATCATATCTAACTTTTACATCAAGTTTTCTCAATAGTTTTAGAAAAACATGAAATTGATAAATCATTAAAGAGATAATACATATGTGACACATTCAGCCAAATGTTTGCATTGTTAATAATTTGTGTATATAGTTTTCCATTATTCACTGTACAAATATTTTCATATACATTATTAAAATTATATAATATAAACAGTGTTTTCTCTATTCATTTTATTTAGAATAATATCATGTACATTTTCCTTTTCAAGTACTTCTCTGCAACATACATTAAACATATGCACACTATTTTTTGCACATGAATATTTTATACATGACCTTCTAACGAGGTTGGTGCTACACAGTTCTACAGTGACTAAATTTTACATGTATATTTTTGCATAATATTTTATTATTTTCTTACACTAAATGCCAGGACATGAAAATTCTCGGTCAAATCTATCTACTTTCTTTCTTCCTGTCTTCCTTCCCTCCTTCCTTCCCTTCTGCCTACCTATATATTTTCAGATTGCCTAAATAAATTTTCTCCTTTCCAATAAAGGCATTAAAACAATAGCAGCTCAAAGGTTTGAGTGATGGGCATATGTGGTTCTCTACCCAGTCAGCCCTGTAACTGAGCTGGGAAACTTTAAGCTCTTTCTCCAACTCTGAGCAGTGGGACTGGGACTCATTATATACTACGTTGTGGTAGGGCAAGTATCTCTATCAAAACAGTAATCCTGAGTCTCATCAATAATCCACTTTCCACACAAAAACTACTAGAGCTGATCAAAGAATTCAGCAAGGTAGCAGGTTAAAAGATTAATGTTCCAAAATCAGTTGCATTTCTTTACACTAACAATGAATCAATAGAAAAAGAAAGTAAAGAAACAATCCTCTTTAAAATAGCACCCAAAGTAATAAAATACCTGGGAATAAATCTAACCAAGGAGGTGAAAGAATTATACACAGAAAACTATAAACCATTGATGAAGGAAGTTAAAGAAGACTTTAAAAAATGGAAAGATATCCCATGCTCTTGGATTGGAAGAATCAATATTGTTAAAAGGGTCACACTGCCCAAGGCAATCTACAGATTTAATGCAATCCCTATCAAATTACCCAGGACATATTTCACAGAACTAGAACAAATCATAATAAAATTTATATGGAACCATCAAAGACCTAGAATTGCCAAAGCATTACTGAAGAGAAAGAAAGAGGCTGGAGGAATAACTCTCCCAGACTTCAGACAATACTATAGAGCTACAGTCATCAAGACAGCATGGTATTGGTACAAAACAGACATATAGACCAATGGAACAGAATAGAGAGCCCAGAAATGAACCCACAAACTTTTGGTCAATTAAGCTTCAACAAAGGAGGCAAGAATATACAATGGAATAAAGACAGTCTCTTCAGCAAATGGTGTTGGGAAAACTGGACAGCAGCATGTAAAGCAATGAAGCTAGAACACTCCCTTACACCATACACAAAAATCAACTCAAAATGGATCAAAGACTTAAACATAAGACAAGATAGAATAAACCTCCTAGAAGAAAATATAGGCAAAACATTATCTGACATACATCTCAAAAATGTTCTAGAACAGTCTACTCAAGCAATAGAAATAAAAGCAAGAATAAACAAACAGGACCTAATGAAACTTACAAGCTTCTGCACAGCAAAGGAAACCATAAGTAAAACAAAAAGACAACCTACGGAATGGGAGAAAATTTTTGCAAATGAAACAGAGAAAGGCTTGATCTCCAGAATATATAAGCAGCTCATACGACTCAATAAGAAACAACCAAACAATCCAATCCAAAAATGGGCAAAAGACCTAAACAAGCAATTCTCCAAGGAAGACATACAAATGATTAATAGGCACATGAAAAAATGCTCAATATCACTAATTATCAGAGAAATGCAAATCAAACGTACAATGAGGTATCACCTCACACCAGTCAGAATGGCCATCATTCAAAAATCCACAAATGACAAATGCTGGAGAGGCTGTGGAGAAAGGGGAACCCTACTACACTGCTGGTGGGAATGCAGTTTGGTGCAGCCACTGTGGAAAACAGTATGGAGATTCCTCAAAAGACTAGGAATAGACTTACCATATGACCCAGGAATCCCACCCCTGGGCTTCTATCCGGAAGGAACCCTACTTCAGGACGACACCTGCACCCCAATGTTCAAAGCAGCACTATTACAATAGCCAAGACATGGAGACAGCCTAAATGTCCATCAACAGATGACTGGATAAAGAAGAGGTGGTATATTTATACAACGGAATACTACTCAGCCATAAAAACTGACAACATAATGCCATTTGCAGCAACATGGATGCTCCTGGAGAATGTCATTCTAAGTGAAGTAAGCCAGAAAGAGGAAGAGAAATACCATATGAGATCGCTTGTATGTGGAATCTAAAAACAAATAAACAAACAAACAAACAAAACAAAGCATAAATACGAAACAGAAACAGACTCATAGACATAGAATACAAACTTGTGGTTGCCAAGGGGGAAGAGGGTGGGAAGGGATAGACTGGGATTTCAAAATTGTAGAACAGATAAACAAGATTATACTGTATAGCACAGGGAAATATATACAAGATCTTATGGTAGCTCACAGAGAAAAAAATGTGACAATGTATGTTCATGTATAACTGAAAAATTGTGCTCTACAATGGAATTTGACAAAACATTGTAAAATGATTATAGATCAATAAAAAATGTTTTTAAAAAATTCACTTTATTTATTTATTTATTTAGCAATGCATTTTTTAATCAATTTTCTTTTCTTTTACCCATAGTCAATTTGCAATGTTGTGCTCATTTCTGGTACACAGCACAGTGACTCATTTATATTTCATATTCTTTTTCATTACATGCCATTACAAGGTATTGAATATAGTTAGCTGTGGTATACAGTAGGACTTTGTATATTGTAAAATGACTATAACTCATAAAAAATGTTTAAAAAAATCCACTTTAGATGACAGCCTAGGGAAGTTTCTAAGAAATAACTATATTGCAAAACTTACATAGCAAGGCAGATTTTACTGCAACTGTTAACAGAATTCTTATTTCCGGTATCAGAGGTTACTCTATGAATGCCTTTCTCTCTCGGGTAACATAAGGTCCTTTATTCTTTTGTCCATATCAGAGCCTTCTCCAGGGAAAGCGCCTGCACACGAAGCCTCTAGATTATTCAAAAACAATATAGTTGGACTAATCTGAAGGACCACTACTCAACCGCAGTGGGAAGAGATGATGAGAAAGTCGCTGAAGGACAGAAGGTCCGTGCTACAGCTCCACAGGCTGGATGTGGAAGCTATTACTATAATGTATTTAGTAATATAACTACAGTGGTGTATACTCATTATATATACATGCACACAATCTATGTAGTTGAGATTCATGCAAGAATTCATAAAGTATGCCCCTATGGGATTCTTCTGAAAAAACTCTCTCTCAGCCAATTGCAATTACAGATATGCCCAAAAACAGTACTAACAGGATTATCATGCAGCATTCAGTTCATTCAATTAGAGAAAGAACAGTCAAACTTGTGGGCATGATGGTGGCTAAACCAAACGTAAGTTGCACAAATCTTGACAACGTAAAAATAGTATTACACGAACCAACAAAAATCAGCTGGTATGGGCGGAGAATATTGAGAAATCCTAAGAAAATAAATCTCCCCATTTTTGAAGTGGGAAGTTAAGAATCAATGATCCAAATATAAAGACTATTGTTTATAAACATTAAGATTTAGACTTCAGTTTCTGGCAAGATGAGAGACCACATACCCTACCCTGTACTCTTCTATGAAAAACAACGACAGTTATTCATGCACTGAGACAGTCTGGATTCAACTACCATTACTGAAGGAAATTCTAAGATTTCATTTCAGACAGACACGATATGATCCCAGAAAGGAAGTTCACATTGTAAAAAGAGATAAACATCAATGACAGAAGCACATACATTTGTAAAACTAAGTAGATATTGACTGTACAAAGAATACTGGCAATGCCATCTGGTACCTAGAACAAGACAGAACAAAATTCGTCACAGTAGGATATATGTTGGGCAGGGACTGATGGGAGTTAAAAGGTTCTAATTTCCATGCATTTTGATGGAAAAGTGCAACTACTGACTTTCATTAGCCATTTTTTTCCACCCAGAGTTCGTCACTCCACTGTACTGATAAATTAGGCCCATGTGCAGTACGTAGTCACAAACATAAACTGAAAGATTCTGTTAAAAAACAAAACAAAACAAAACAGTACGGGATTGAAAGTGGTCATTAACTGAGACATTAAATGTCTTTACAGACCAACAGGTTAAAACTACATCTGAATAAGAAGATCAAGAAAATATTAACTCCATGTAGGAACACTGGTAAAAATGGAATAGAAAAATAAAAAGTATTTCTCTCCATAAAAGCAACAAATAAAATAGAAAAATCTGTCAGAATACACTTCTCTGAAATTCTGGAATCTAATCAAAAGCTAGAGCAGCCAGAAGAATGCTTAATATAGAAGACAAACAAACAAACAAAGCTGAATGTCAGTGGGAGGGATTTGTAGCAATTGAACTCACCCTGCCTGATGCCACCCCACACTTCCTAGCCCAGGGCCTCCCTGAAGAAGGCAGTGTGCATTTCTGGTACACACCCAGTACCAGAGGGAGCAGAAGAGACTTTACAGTCAAATAATAATGGTTGTTTTATTTGACCTGTCTGGTGGCTCCTTGAAGGATCTGCTCAAAGGACTTGCCTTTACTTTAACTCAAAACTCTGCCAGGGCTGAGGCAGAGACCCAGAAGCCATGTGTTGAAAACATTTAAAAGCAAAAAATATATTAGCTGTTGCCATGTGAGTGCAAGAAACAGCATTTGGTAACAATAGACTGACTAACTTAAAATCCTGAGTGGAAAGACTTGAAATAAGATGATTTAGTAAATGAGTGATGTGAATAGCTTCAAGATCCTCCTGGGTAACTAGAGGGCCACACACATGGCCAGGGCTGGGAAAATGTTCACAAGGGATCTGAAAATGTTCTAACCCCTCCCTGCTGTCTAAACTTCAGGCTCTGTAAAGGCAGGAAGTCATCAGAGTTGTAAGTGACCTGGGTGAGGGATAAAGACATACCCCAACATATAGAAAGAGCCATTTACAAAAATATGAAGGAGGTTGAAAATATCTGAAGCACGGCTGGATAATGTGCATGTACAGCAGTCAGTACGCTTGCTGGCTCGCTGGATTACTGAGCCTGGAACACCCATATATGATATGCCTCTGTATCACAGGGACATGGAGCAGGGTGAAGAAAACAAAAATTCAAAACCATATAACAAAAATCAAAATTAAAATGAAATAGTATTAATAAAACTGTTAGGCTCAAAATGTGTTTTAAAAACCAATTTTCAAACAAACAAACAATTTTAATGCCAAAGATGTACAAATTAAATACTTGCAACCTCATATTCACTCAAGATGAAATAAAATATATAGAATAGCTTACAAAGAATCTAATATGAACATGGTTAAAAGTTACAATAGGTCAATGAAAGCAATGTGTTTACTTAAATTCCCAATAAATTATAAGCAATAGAGAAAGTGGGAATAAACATTCATTGCACGTAATAAAAGGATCTAAGACACGCCCTGTATATAAGTGGAGTCATTCATTTTTTCATACTCAACTGTGCATTGATAATACTTTCATTGATTATCGATGCAGAAAAGTCTAAGACTTAATCATTGCCAGTGGAATAAAAAAAATAGAGCATTGGACACTGATTTCAGATATGAGCACTAAATTAAAAAAAAACAAAACAACCAAATGAGCAAATATAGAGCAAATACAGCACATTGCAGGTGTTGCTTTATTAACGTCTTAAAGTGACAAATGTCTGTATTATGCACCAGGGAGAGCAGACCAGAGGTTTTCCTATTTAATGATAGTTTACGAGGCTCTCAAGCAGGTTGCGTCAGTCAGCTAGTAAAAGGATCCTAAGGCCCTCGTCCAATTTCAGTGCATGCCTCTAATATCCAAGTTTTTGTTACTAATTTTACAACTAATATAAGCATAAACATCACGTTATTAATGCCAGCACAAGAATTAAAAGCCTCCGCAGTGGCTGCGGGTTTTACTGCTAGTCTGGTCTGCCCTTCTGTCCTCAGTTGCCTAATTAGGGACTTGGCAACTTAGTTTAATGTAGAATCAGCTTACTATACATATTCACAAACTTACAGATAAATCAAAACTCCAACACTTTTGTTCCTCTGACATTTAGGACCCTGACAACACCCCTGTTTCTTTGCCTTGCAGACACGTGCTCTCAAATGCCTGTCTTTCTTCACTGTCTCTCCTGGGGGTTCCCATTCATCTGGCATCAGCTTCTAAGTCCAGTCCCCAGTACATTAAATACCTCTACACTTCATTCTACATTTCAGGCATGCTGTCATGATAGGTTAAAAGGATACAACTGTCACATCGCACAATATATAAGAATATGTCTTTTAAGAGATTCAGTTAATCTATTTAAGTTACTACCTAATTTTAATATATACGTAGAAAAGCTTATTTAGTAAGAAAGTAATAAACATTAATAAATATTGTATTACAAGATGATTATCAGAGGGCTTTCTCTTTATATCTGTTGCTCCTGAAACTTCCCATATCCAACCTGGTGTCTGCAGAGAGTGATCAGTGCTTCCTCGACTTGCTGCAGAAGTGAACCCCTTTGCTCCAGCACCTCCTACAACCTCACTGGATTCTGACACCTTAAAAGCTCAGGTGGGGGCTCCTTAGAACGACCTTCCAGTCATTGCCTGTTAGCAGACCATCAATTCTGGACTTTTACACAGCAAAAAGTCAGACTAATATGAACATGAAAACCCTGTTAGCCTCAAATCAGTAACTTGAATCTTAAGAGTTTAATGCTGAAAAATGGATTGCAAATAATCCAATTTTTGCTGTTTAGATGAAGGTGTTAGAAATCCTATGCCTCACTGTAACATTATAAACACTGACAGGAGTTCCTTGATTTTCTTTTTGTACTTGGTACAATTTAAGAATGATATATTTTCAATTATTCCATTATTTTAAAAGTTTTGACAAGTAAAGGTGAAGACAATAAAAGCAAAGATATTCACTGAGAATTTGCCAGGTACAAACACACGTGAGGCAGAGAAACTGTCTTTGTGTAGGAATATTTTACCCTATTTTCACCACCTAGAACTTCCCCCCAAATCTGATGCAGTGGTAGGCACGTTATCCCACCCCAGGAGGTGACAAAGGGTGCCAGATGAGGACACCACCCCGGAGAGAAACTCTGGAAAATCAATCAAGTTAAACTCAACAGACAGCTGTACCAGTTTCACTGCTACAAGGAGGAATAATAACGGATTCTGATCAAGCAGCTATAAGCTTTTCCCTGCCACTTATTACCGCCTCCCTCCTGGGCAGCAAAGAAAAGGATTTCAATGGTCCTCACTTCCCTGGCAGTGGGGCATTTCCAGGATGTGGTGGGAGCACAGGGTCCTCAGCAGAGGAAGAAGTGAAAGGTAGTGAAGGACAAATCACACATCATCTCCGGCTTCATCATTTGTAAAAGGAGGCAACAGGGTTAAATGACTCTTAGGCCCTTTCAGTGTGATACCATGACTCAGGGACAGCGAGTTTCAGCAGCCCCTTCCCGTCAGCGTGACTGGGGAGGGGCTCTCAGAGGAGTAAGGAAGCTATGTTGAGACAGCATGGGTATCAGGTGTCACTCTGAGACCCCAGCACACTTCAAGAAAGGGGTCTTCACAGAGGTGGCTTTTCTTCTTCCTAAACCTAATGCCAGCCTTTGGTCCTGCTCTTCTGTAAACCATTAATCAATGTAAAGATAATGATTTGTACAAAAGGGGAATGGGGTGCTATTTCTGATATTTTTCTCGAATTGGGCTTGAATGCAGAGGAAAACTCACAGGGACGGGGAATGGTTGCAGCCGAGTCGCCTGCTCCCTGAAGCGAGTTCAGTGCGTGGTGAGTCCCATCTACCTTTTCTCCCTTGACGGAGAGGGCAGGGCTCATGGGTGCTCAGGAGCCTCTATATATGTGAGGGCTTTTAGTCTGACAAGATAAAACCAGCCATTCCCCAAAGATGTACCTGTGGAGTCCAGGGAAAAAATTACGAAGCGTCTTCTCACTATTCTGTGCATTTCCCACAAAGTATTGCAAAAAGTGCCCCAACTCTCTTGGCTCTCCTTCTTTTCTATCTTTAAGAGTGTGTGTGTGTGTCTGTGTATGTGTGCATGTGTGTGTGTGCCCATGACTGTGCACCTGCTCGTGCAGAGAAATAAAAACTCAGGAAGAACAGCAAAGATGTCTGTACTCAAGGGGATCTTGGTATAAAAATTTAACAGATAAATCATATTTTATGTTCCGTAGTACAGTCCCCAAGGATATGAATATTATGTACTTGATCTTGAAATTGTTCCTTCCTCTCCATATTACTTGTGGGAAGACTCGTGATGTAATAAGTGCGACCCCCGTGGAGCTTGTTAAGGAAGCCCCTCAAAGGACTGTATCTTTCCCAGGGCGTGAACGACCTCTGTTGGCTGAAGCGTTAATGTGTAATAATTATGAAAGTTTCCACTGCAAGTATTAATCATTACTTGGAAACTCATGGAGATTGAATGCTATTTCCTCAGTGCTTTCCTGCTTTAAGCTCGTCCTTCCATACTTGTCCCAATTCAAAAATGTTCTTCCTCTAAATTAACTCACACATTGAATTTAGATGATGCACGGCTTTGCCTGCATCCGCAGATCTAGAGGACAACACACAAACGTGATGACTCATGTCCCTTAAATTCATGAGTATTCACGTCGACTTGGCTCTCGTTGCTCCCAGAAATCATAGGATATTTCCCTAGCCTTTTCTCTCAGGTGATTTATTTCCTGTTTGCTCTTTCTTTAAACCTCTCTTAAGTCCTTCCACCCATAGTCTTGCCTACTGAGTCAGAGTAACTGAGACCATGGAAGCAGTCAGATGACAATCTCTCCAGTCCCAATTAATACACTGACTGAGTCACTGAATTCATGCATTTATCCCAACTTCTCTGCTGTTACTACAGGGTTACTAGTTCTTTCTCAGTGTCGATCAGACTACAGCTTACATGAGTCCCATCCCTCTTGCCGACTTAAGAAATTTTCTCCAGCAATTTCTGTCTCAAATGTCTCTGCTCCTATTTTGTCTTGAACACTTCTGGTCAGAATGCGAAATTCTTTATCTCAAAGACACCGATTATCTCTTTGCTGTATCCAATGGTCATTTCTCAGTCATCACCTGAGTTGACCTGCCAAGGGCATGTACCAGAGTCAATGGCACCCCTGGAAACACTTTCTTCACGTGGCGATCATGATGCTCCCCCAGTGGTCTTCCTGCCTTTGTGCTTGTTCCTCTTTCCTGCTGATTCCTCATTTCCCCCCTTATATCTGTACAAACTGGCATTCTTTGGGGTTTATGTTTGTATCTCTTTTCTGTTCACTTTCCATAGGCCCGCATGAATCCCAGTAGTTGCAACATGCTTCATGAACTGGTATGTGTATAAATTAGTATCTCAAGCCAGGCTTCTTCCCCAGATGTGGTGGTCCAGAGTAAATGTTCACCTGCTGCACATCAGTGTGGATCAGCAGGTCTCTGACTTCCTGTCACCTAGAGTAACGCCAGCGCCCTGAAGCTCCCTACAAAGCATCAACTAGAAGCTTTCTTCTAATGCTGTACCCTCCTTGTTGTCAAGAAAGTGCTTGGTATATAATACTATTACATAATACATATTTTTTTTGAAAATGTAGTTTCTTGTACTTAATGCTTCTGTTTCTTTCTTCCCTTCTCCTAGCTGTCTTTGGTGATAGTTGTCAGTTTACATGTATTTTTGTATTGCTAATTATAAATATTTACTGTATTTTCAGATGTTGGATGTAAAATTCAGTCATGACTCCAAATTTGTATTAGGGCTTATGATTACAGGATCTGTGATGTGCCGAGGTTCTCATCCTAACATCAAAATTTATAATGTAACTGCGATTTCCTTTCTCTATGTCATAGGTTTCTGGTTCCTCCAACCCTGGCCACCCCTTCCAGACACTGCAGTTATACTAGTTATAACCATGACGGCAGGGCTGTTTGTTTTCTAGGGTACCACAGAGCTGGAGGGACGGTGATGGGAACAGTGCACATGAAAACCCCAACAGCTGACTGTTCCTATCAAGGGAGCATGTTTTTCTTCGAAGAACATGCAGTAGATTTTTGCAAGCCTTTGATTTCTGGTTTATGAAAAACATGATTTTGACAAATTTTGTTAGTGTCCTTGTTACTTCTCTGGTGCAGGGAATTTTTGGAATTCTTTACTCTGCTATTCTCACAGACTAGTACTTTTGTGTTTTTGGAAGGAAAATTGTATTTTTTTGCCTATGCAGCTATAGCATAAATCATTCTTTTCACTATATAAGCTGAGATAAATTTGAAGCTTTCTTAGCAGTTCCTGTTACATACTGCTGCCTGCTCTGTGGTCCTGATAACTCCTTTCATTTCCTGCCCAATCACACTGCACACTGTTTCACTGTTGGTCGTTGTGACATAAGTTTGGGAAAGACTTATCATAGAGGCGAGGTCTTTTGCTGTTTTGAATTCAATCTGCTCATCATCAGCTTTGTTTGCTTGACTGAAACACACACTCACACACACTCACAGTCTTTGTCCACATAATGGTATTTAATTCCTCCTGGTTTTATTTAATTTTAACACAAATTCAGGTTATGTGCTCCTTTTAGAGGATCTCAGAGAAATGCAGGCTTAGGTAACTTAATAGAACCATCTGTGATATTTTTGTGTAATTATGCAAAGGATGATGCTACTTTCTGGAAGATCTCATTTTTCAGACTTACAATTAAGAAAAAGAAATTTGTTCCCAACATTAAAAAATGTATTATTTCTCATTTATATTACCTGGTGGAGATGTTCCCAGTAGCTTCTTTAATAATATATCTGATAACTGATTTCCATATATCATTGCTTGGCACTCTGTGAACTGACCTTTCTTTCTGTCATCACTGAACTAAACCTTTAGTTTTCTAGAGGTGCCATCACAGCGTACCGCAGACTACGCACCGCCAACATCAGAAATGTGCTTTCTTATTGTCCTAGGGGCTGGATGTCCAAGGTCAAGGATTCAGGGGGGTCGGGCTCTTCTGAAACCTCTCTCTCTTTGGCTCATATATGGCAGTCCTTTCACTGTGACTTTATATGGTTTTCCTCTGTGTGTGTCTGAGTCCTAAGCACCTCTTCTAAAGGACACCCGTCATATCATATTGGTGCCCATCCTAATGACCTCGTTTTAACTTAGTTACCTTTTAAATATGCAGTATTAAATGCAGTCACATTCTGACATAGTGACTGTTAGAACTTCAACATTTATATTTGTGGGGGGAACACAATTTAGCTATAAGAATTAATTATTTTCACTGTAGCTATCTATGATTAACAGACTCAAATCAACTTGTCTAATATTTACATGTCAGCTCATGACTTGGTATTTCTGACTAATCATATCTTTGAGGATATAACTCAGCATTATATTGCCCCTGCGACTTACCTATCGACTCGCAGAGACATCATAATAAAAAGAAAACTGTTATCTGGTGCAGTTTGTTACCTGTATAAATATGTGTATCTGCCCTTCCAAACCTTCTTCAAACCTATGCAATCTACTATTTTCTTCCTCATTTACTTATTAATGAGCTTAAAAATACTTGTCATGTGCTAAACATCAATTGACTACAAAAACTGTTTTCCCACAACACTTAACTGCTTTATTGAGAAAGGTAAAATCATCAGTACAATGAGAAGTGAGTCCAGGCTTTGACTGCGCGTGCTGCAGAAGCAGACGGCTAGGACGACGTTGCCGCACTTGTTTAATGGGAAGCACAAGTAAGCCTCACGTCCACACAGGCTTTCTTCCAAGGGTATTCTCCAAACACTGCTCAAGAAGGTAGAGGGAGCTGAAATCCCAGCAGAGGTTGGAGTAAAGGGCAAGGAAGAAAGCTGGGATTGTAGGGGGTGAGATTTTAGAGAGGAAGTATATGTTGAAAAGGATTCCTCAAAATATGTGGAGGACGTTTTCTCAGGCATTGCTCAAGTCCTAACTCGAAAAATGTAACTGAAATACATTTATGTTAACAAATCTAAAACCAAAAAAAATAGATGAACAACACGTTTATACTGTATAGCACAGGGAAGTATATTCAATATCTTGTAGGAATTTATGGTGAAAGAGAATATGAAAACGAATATATGTATGTTTCTATATGACTGAAGCACTGTGCTGAACGCCAGAAATTGACACAACATTGTAAACTGACTGTGCTTCAATAAAAAAAGGATAAAACTAAGCCCTAAAAGGAACAAGGTGAACTTCAACAAGTTTAATAGCCTTTAGAGAAAATACAAAGCCTCATTAATCTTCATACATTGATAAAAATCTACAGTCTTTGTAATTTATCATTCAACATGTGAAAAAGAAGAAAATTATCAATAACCAAGAGATACAAGAACCAAGAGAAAAGGTCCTAGATATGACAAAGATATTGAAGCTACAATAAAGACTTCAAAATAACTGTCGTTTATATCAAAGAAAATGGGAACAAAGACACACAAAATTTTAAAAGTATAATTTCAATGAAGAATTAGAATCTATAGAAATAATCCTATATTCATTGTTAAGGAGCAAATAATAACATGTGAAATTAAGAAAACACTGGGTGAATTTAATAGCAGACTGGATCCAGTTGAGAGCAGGATCAACAAATTCAAATGAAGATCAACAGAAAACATTCGAGGAAAAGCATTCAAAGAAAAATAATGAAAAATGGAGACGAGTCTGAAAGATGCTTGGGGATGTAGTTAAAAAAAGGCTAACCATCCTCAGGAAAAAGTCAAATAAAATGGCACAGGAGTGGCCAACGTGCTGGAACAGGATGACCCTGAGTCACTCCTCCCACAGGGACAGCAGAATTCTAAGTGTTGACAGAGCAACCACTGATGCGAAAGATCAGAAGACTAGCAGAAGATCTTCCACAGCTAAAGATGTAAAGAAGGAACCACAACAAGACGGGTAGAAGAGGGTGGGAGATACTAGAGTCAATCCTCACACTCCGAGGGGGACGACCCACAAACAGGAGGATAACTGCGACCACAGAGCTTCTCCCTAGGAAGCTAGGGGTCTGAGCCCCACATCAAGCTGCTCCCTAGCCTGGGGTCCTGCACCAGGTAGACGAGCCCCCGGAACATCTGGCTTTGAAGGCTAACAGGGCTGTTTCCAAAAGGCTGTGGGAAATTGACTCCAGGCTTAAAGGGCTCACACAAAATCTCACAAACTCTGTGACGCAGGGTAGACGCAGTAATTTGAAAGGAGCCTGCGTGAGGCTCACCTGCTAATCTTGGCCTCCTGGAGAGGTAGGAGGCAAATGGAGGTAATGCTAGGGGCATAGGCATTAGCAGCAGCTACTTTTAGGAGCTCATTTTCCCATGAGGACATCAAGGCTGGCTAGCCTCATTTTAGATTTCTCCTTCTTGCATATTAATCCTGGGACCTGGCCCCATTCACCAGCCTATACCGCCAGTACTTTGATGCCTCAGGACAAGCAGCGACATTGTGCCACTCATGAGCTGGCTGACTGCCGTAAGACCCTCTGAGCCCAGAGTCTCCCTGGGACCCAGCCCTCCCCACCCGGGGTCCATGCACAAGCAAGCTGGCACTAGCCCTGGGAGCAGCCTCACCCAGCAATGTGCAAGCTTTGGCCCCAGGTGCCCTGAAGCCCAGCCCCTCCTACAAGCAGACCAATGAGAGCTCCAAGACACCTTTGACCAGACAGCCAGTCATGTCAGGAACTGGCCCCACCCACTAGCAGGCTGACACTGGATCTGGGATCCCAGGCTGCACAACTACCCACCCCGGAACCTGTGTCTACCCACCAGCGGACCAGCACTAGCTCAGGGCCCCTTTGGCACTTGGCAGTTAGGTGTCTCTTGACCATGTCCGGCCCATGAGTGGCCAGTGGGCTCTGCACAAGGCAGGGCCTAGCAACAAGCAGAATGAGGGGTTGGCAATGGCTGCCAGACCACCATTTGTGAGCCCTGCCTCAGCACAAGGACCCATGCAGGCACACAGTTGGAACCCCTAGAGCACGTAGCTCTAGGGACAGAGAGCAGTGTGCTGCTGGAACATACAGGATATCTTCACAAAAGCCACATCTCCAACGTTGGGAAACATAACCAACCTACCAAACACATAGAGAGAAAAACGTCCAGTTAGGCAAAACAAGGCAACAGAGTAATAATAGTAAGTTTCAAACAAAGGAATAAGATAAAATGCAAGAAGAACTAAGTGAAATGGGGATAAGCAATTTAGCCAAGAAAGAGTTCAAGGTAATGAGCATAAAGACGTTCAGAAAAAGAAAAGCAGTGGGGACAGTTTAAGAGACATCTTGGTCAATATCAAGTGAACGAACATTTGCATTATAGGGTTCCCAAAAGCAGAAGGGAGAAAGGGGCAGAGAACATATCTGAAGACATAATAGCTGAAAACGTCCATAACCTGGGAAAGGAATGAGACATTCAGGTTCAGGAAATGCAGAGATTACCAAAGAAGATCAACACAAAGAGAAACACAACAAGACTTGATAACTTTATGACACTGATGACAGACATTCAGGATGACACAAACAGATGGAAAGATATACTGTGCTCATAAATGGGAATAATTAATATTGTTGAAATGTCCAAACTACTGAAGACAGTCTACAGATTCAATGCAACTCCTGTCAAAATACCACTGGAATTTTCACGGAACTAGAAAAAAAGTAATCCTAAAAATTTTATGGAAACACAAAAGACCCCAAAGGTGAAACAATCTTAATAAAGAACAAAGCTGAAGGTATCAGACTTCCTGACTTCAAACTATACGACAAGGCTACAATAATCAAAACAGCATAACAGTGGTACAACAAGAGGCATACATCAATGGAACAGAATAGAGAGCCCAGAAATAAACCCACAGTTACATGGGCAGTTAATCCATGACAAAGGACACAAGAGGATACAACGGGGAATAGACAGCCTCCTTAGTAAATTGTGTTGAGGAAACTGGATAGCTACATGAAAAGGAATCTACGTGGACTACTCTCTCATGGTATACACAAAAATAAATTCAAAATGGCTTAGTTAATTAAATGTAAGACCTGAAACCATAAAACTCCTAGAAGAGAACATAGGCAGAATACACTTTGACATAAAACACAGTAGTCTATTTTTTGGATCTGTCTCCTAATGCAAAAGAAATAGAAGCAAAAATAAACAAATGGGACCTAATAAAACTTAAAAGCTTTTGCACAGCGAAGTAAACCATGGACAAAATGAAAAGACAAGCTACGCAATGGGACAAAATATTTCTAAATGAAATAAACGGTAAGGGGTTAATGTCTAAAAAATATACACAGCTCATATAACTCCATATTTATAAAACAACTCAATCAAAAAATGTGTAGAAGACCTGAATCCACATTTTTCCAAAAAAGACATACAGATGGCTAAGAGGTGCATGAAAACATGCTCAGCATTTTTAATTATTAGAGAAATGAAAATCAAAACCACAATGAGTATCACCTCACAGCTGTGAGAATGGCTATCCTCAAAAAGTCTACAAATAACACATGTTGGAGAGGATGTAGAGTAAAGGGAATGCTTGTCCACTCTTGGTGGGAAAGTAAATTGATGCAGTCAGTATGGAAAACAGTATGGAGTTTCCTCAAAAACCTGAACATAGAACTACCATATGATCCAGCAATTGCACTCCTGGGTACATATCTGGTAAAAATAAAACAGAAATTCAAAAAGAAATAATGTACCAGACAAATGAATAGAGAACATAACACACACAATGGAATGTTACTCAGCTACAAAAAAGGATATAATTCTGCCATTTGCAGCACCATGAATTAACCAAGAGAATATTAAGCTTAGTGAATTAAATTAAACAAGAAAGATACATACTGTATGTTATCCCTTATATATGGAACTTAAAAAAGAATGCACAAATGTATATGTACAACAGAAACAAACTCAACGAGACAGAAAGAAAACTAGTGGTTACCAAAGGGGAGAGGGAGAGGGGAGGGGCAAATGATGAGCAGGGTATTCAGAGGTCCCGCCCACTATACGTAAGACAGGTGAGCAACAGGGATATGCTGCACAGCACAGGGAATTACAGCAATTACCTCGCAATACTTTTAATGGAATATAATCTGTAAAAACACTCGATTACTATGCTGTACAAATGAAAATCATTAATATTATAAATCAACTATACTTCAGTTTAAAAAAGAACCTTCTAAAAAACATAGGCAGTACTCTGACATTGATTTCAGTGATTTTTTTTTTTCTTTTTCGATATGTCATCTCAGGCAAGGGAAGCAAAAGCCAAAATAAACACATGGGAATACATCAAAATAAAAATCTATTGCACAGCAAAGGAAACAGCAAAATGAAAAGGCCGCCTATTTTCAAATGAAACATTATTTTCAAATGAAACATTCATTAATGAATTAATATTTAAAATATACAAAGAACTCATACAACTCAACATCGAAAAACTGTAAAACTTGTTTAAGAAAAATGGACAGAGAATATGAATAGACATTTTGTTTTTCAAAAAGACACATACAGATGGACAACAGGCACACGGAAAGGTGCACAACATCACTAATCATCAGGAAAACACAAATCAAAACTGCAGTGAGGCATTCCCTCACGCCTGTTAGCATGACTATTATCAAAAGGCAAGAATTACATGGGGATGTAACATTACTCTGCCATAAAAAAGAATGAAATTCTGTCATTTGAGACAACATGCCTGGACCTACAGCTATTATGCTAATGAAATAAGTGAGACAAAGACAAATACTGTATATTTTCACTTACATGTGGAATCTAAAAATTGGAAACAAGTGAACAAATCTAAGGAAACAGAAACAAAGATATAGGTACAGAGAACAGATGATTGGCAGAGGGGGTGGTGTAGGGAGGAAAAAATAAATTGAGGTGAAAGAAATTGTAAGGTAGAAACTTCCAGTTAATAAATAAATAAGACAAGGTGTGAAATGTACAGTGTGGGAAATATAGTTGACATATCTTCATATACTCATAAACTGTAACTAGACTTATCATGGCGATCACTTTGAAACGTATAGAAATATCAAATCACTATATTGTGTAGCAGGAAGTAACACAGTGTTAGGTTAATTAAACCTGAAAAGCAGACAATCAATCAATCAATCAAACTCATAAAAAAACATCAGGTTTGTGGTTACCAGATGTGAGGTGTGGGGACTGGGGGAACTGGATGAAGGTAGTCAAAAGTTACAAACTGACACTTATAAGATAAAGAGTGAGGGAAGGGATACACAACATGATAAACATAATTAATGTGCTGTAATGTTACGTATGAAAGTTGTTGAGAGAAAATTGTAAGATTTCTCATCACAAGGAAGATGTTTCTTCTATTTCTTTAATTTTTTAACCTATATGAGATGTTGGATATTTACTAAACTTGTAATAAAATATTCACATTTTATGTAAGTCAAATCATTATGCTCTACATCTTAAACTTATCCAGTGTTCTATGTCCATTGTATCACAATAACACTGGAAGAAAAAAATTAAAATTAAATAAATAAAGTGACACAAAAAGAAATTTTGAGGGAATTATCTCAGAGGATTTCTCAGCATGATAAAGGTTACGTTCCCCTGGATACAGAGCTCAGCAAATCAAAGGCCGGATAAATGGCACTAAAGCAACACTCAGGCATACTAAAGTCACACTTCTGAAAACCAATGACAAAATAACATCCAAACTCACCTAGGAAATAATCATACCCATTACCATCAGGGAGCATTTCTTTCAAATGGAAAAAAAATATTTTCTTCAGTGTTTCTTGCAGTTTACCGACAGGCAGTGAACACTTAATTTTGCCTGGTTTTAGTTGTTTGCCCACACTAGGTCCTTGAGATTTGGCCCTAACTATTATTTCCCACTTGGATTTATTTCCCAGTAAGTACAGGCAAATTCAGGCTCTCAGAAATTTCCTTTCATTAAGCATTTACTCACCCTTTCTTTGCTCCCAGATGTAGCTTCAACTCTTAATTTTGTGTAAGTTAATAATCAGTGATATAAAAGTATCATTCAGTCAATCAGGCTGCTGCACTTTAGATAGAAGACTTATTTGTAAGCCTTGCTCTTATGATTACTGTTTTTAATATTCACTGTTAAGTCTTGCCTCAGGGGGAACCGTAAGACATTTAGAACCAGTATCCACTCTTCCTCCCTCCAAAATAGAAAATGACAACCCTGAACTGAAAATCAAAAACTCTTCAAAGTTAAAAAAGAAATTGATAAGTTGCATTTCATTAAATTTAAAAACTTCTACTCTGTGAAAAACGCCGGTAAGAATATGAAAAGTTAAGCCACAGGCTGGAGAAAAACCTTTGCACATGTAGGAAAAATGACTTGATTCCAATACATACAAAGAACTCTTAAAACGTAATAGCAAAAAAACAAACCACTCGATTAAAAATGGATCAAAAACTAACACGCACCACTTCAAAGAAGATATACAGATGGCAAATAAGCATATGAAAAAATGCTCCACATCTCTATCATCAGAGAAACACAAATTAAAACAACAATGAAATATCAGCAAATAATGGCTAAAAATTAGAACACTGACAACAAACACTGAGTAGGATGCGGACCAAGAGGAATGTTCATATATTGCATACATTCACTGCAAAATGATACAGTCACTTTGAAAGACAGCTTCACGGTTTCCTAACATGCTAAACATACTCTTACAGTACAGTCTACCATTTGCACTACCTGGTGTTTACCCAAAGAATCTGAGAACTTATGTCCACAAAAAAACCTGCACAGAGATGTTTAAAGCAGTTTTATTCATAACTGCCTAAACTTGAGGCAATCAAGATGTCCAACAGTAGGCAAATAAACTGTGGTATACCCAGACACTGGAATAGTACTCTACATTAAAAAGAAATGAACTATCAGTAAAAAAAGACAGAGGAATCTTAAATGCATACAAAGGGATTGCAGGGAGCCAATGTGGAAAAAACTGTGTATTTATAAATCCTACTATATGACATTCTGAAAAGCCAAAACTATGAACGTAGTTAAAGAAGGTCAGTGGTTGTCAGGGATTAGTAATGATATTTACGGTGATGAAACTGCTGCGTATGATAATATAATGGTGGGTGCATGTACTTATACACTTGTCCAAACATACACAATGTAGAACACGTTGAGTGAACCCTAATGGAAGCTACGGACTTTGGGTGACAATGATGTGTCAATGCAGGTTTATGAATGACAATGAATGACCACTCTGTGGAGGGATGTTGATACTGGGGGAGGTTATGCATGTGTGGAGGCAGAGTATATGGGATATCTCTGTACCTGGCACACAATTTTTGCTGTGAATCTAAAATTGCTGTAAAAATAAAGTTTATTAAATAAAAATGGGCAAAAGATGTAAAGGGACAGCTCACCAAAGAAGACAGACAGATGGTAAGGAAGCACTTGCAAACACATTCATCATCATATGTCATCAGGGAATTTCCTATTAAAACAAGAATGCGATGCCACTGTCCATCTACTAGAATTGTGAAAATCTCAAAAAAAAAATCTCTGTATTGTGTAAAAATTTGAAGTGCTTGCCATGTTTCTCAGTTGTCCTGATAAGGAGTCCAAACTGCCACTCCCATGAGGCCTCTGAGGCAGGCAAGACAGAAAAGAAGCCCTCAGACTCCTTCACACCTCGGAAATCTAAAAAGTAGGATGCGTGGGCCATTCTTACCTTTCCCTCTTGAGGGAGAGCTGGGAGTCAGGAATTTCCTCCTGATCCCAACACACTGGGTCGGGGAGGAGAAGCAGCCATGGCGGGCCAAACGCCATCCATTTGCCTAAAAGCTTTACTGTCTCTCTCTTCTCGGCTTTGTGCTAGTTGGGGATGCTGCAAGCTCTTACCTGCCTTCTGGTGTTCTCACACAGACAATTTCATCTACGTACGTCATCTCCATGGAGTAGGGGGCTTGGCAACTCCTGTTCTGCCATCTTGCTGGTGTTACTCTTGGATAATTTTCATCCTTAAGTCGTGTGTTTTGTAGGGGAATTTTCTTCAGTACTAGGGGGAAAATCCACTAACCATAATTCTACCCTCCTTCACATTGTCCTCTCTTTCTGGAATACTCTGTGGAAGGCAGCCTTCACTTGAGCATTCCTTAGACTGTAGACAAGGGGGTTCAGCAGTGGGTTGAAGAGGGTGTAAAACAGGAAAAGGATTTTCTTCTACTCATCTTGTTGACTACTCTCTGGGACCAAGTAAACCACCATGGCTATGCCGAAGTAGAACCCCACCACACAGAGGTGGGAGAGCAGGTGGAAAAGGCTTTCTTGCGGCCCTCCTTGGACTGGATCTTCAGGATGGCCCAGAGGATGTGCACATAGGACACCAGCATCAGGGAAAGGGGCCCAACTAAGATAAACACACCTTCAGCAAAGAGGAAGATGTCATTGATCCAGGTTTCACCACAGGCCACTTTGAGGACAGATCGAATTTCACAGAAAAAGTGGTTCACCTTCTGGGGCCCACAGAAGGGCAATCTTAGAAAGAGACTTACTTGTACTAGGGCCAGAGAAAATCCACACGCCCAGGATGCGATGGCCAGGACCGTGCACACTCTCCAGTTCACGATGGCAGTGTACTGGAGGGGGTGGCAGATCGCCACGTACCTGTCATAGGACATCACCACCAAAATCAGGCATTCTACAGAAGCAAAAGCCAAACAGAAAACCATCTGCATAGAGCATGAGAAAAAGGAGATCGTTTTTTTGTGTTTCATTAGGTTTTCCAGCATATGGGGTAAATTACTAGAAGCATAGGATATGTCGGTGATGGCCAGATGAGAGAGGAAGTAGTACACGGGGGAATGCAGTCTGGGGTCCAGGCAAATGAGTCTGAAGATCACGCCATTTGCCAGCAGGTTGAAGGTATATAACAGGAGGGAGATGATGAAGAGGAGCAATTCCATCTCTTCACTGAGCTGGAATCCCACCAGGATGAATTCTGCGATCCATGATTGGTTGCCCTCCATTCCTAATGACAGTGGGAACTGAACTGAAGTGTGATGGAAAGGTCAGAGCTGGATATGAATGAAACGTGGAGTTATTAATCTAAAGTGAATTCAGAACAAGTTTATGTGACTGTCCCTACTTCACTGAGATATTTCCTCCAATGCTTCTTTGCCTTTTTGTTTTTATACTTTTTCCTAGGGAGTAATTGAAATTTTCAGATAAGTATCAGGAATTATAAATAATCATAGTATATACATTTTACTAATTTTTTCATGTTTGCAAACAATCTTGCATTTATACATGTATTTTGTATATATGTGGTTCATTTCCTATGGACTACATAAGACTTAAGGGCAACCATAAAGCCAACTTATCCCTAAACTGCTTATTTATTCCAAGAACAAGGATATTCACTAATTTATCTTCAATGTAATTAACAAAATCAGGAGCTATAACATTAACATAATTCACTATTGTAAGTACCGCATTCTCAGCCCCTCTGATAAGATTCAAATCCAGTATCACATATATTTTATCTCCTCTATCTTAAAGTTACTTAAACTTTCTTGCCTTAGCAGTGATATTTTTGAAGAGTATGAGCTCCTGTTTTGTGTCATGTCTCTCAACTGGAGTTTTTCATTGACTGTCATGTTTTAGTTCAGATTGTAAATTTTTGGTTGGAAAAAAATATGTCCTACCTAACCCTAATGCCTTTGATGAATATATAGATAATGTTTATTAGTCTCAGTATTGGTGATGCTAATGTGGGTTATGTTGTTAAGGTGGTGTGTCCAAGTTATTCCCATTATAAAGTTATTAATCCATAATTTTAAGTATGGCTTAAAAAATTATCCTATACTCATCTTGAAGATTTCCCACTTGAGCTTAGAATCAATTATTTCACTAAAAATATCTGGTTCCTATTGAAGAATAATCTTTTCAAAGCAATATCTAGATTTATTAGGTGTCAAAAATATTTTTATCATTATTGTTGCCAAATTTCTACTGTCCTCTACTATCCTTGTTTAATAGAGTATATAATTTGGGACAGTAAGTATGCTGTTAAGGCGATAATGGAGTCAACTTTGCTTGCCTAATCTTAATACACCTTACTGACTTCTTTTAGTGAACCAAATCTATTTTGCTAAATTAACATCACTGTTAAAAAATTATCTCAATTTTATATGGTAGATTATTTTTAGACAAAATTATATGTAGAATCTCAAATTATCTTGGTTTTTTTTTTGGTTTGTTTTTCTTTGTATTAGGTAATTAGAGTATCTTAGAAGTTTTAGACTTACAAACTAAAGTTTCAGTAATCTGGCTCATTGTGTGAATAAAGTGGCACCTATTTCATATGAGATTTTGACATCAAGAGTTCATAAGTCTTAGAAAAACATGACATTCAATAAAGGCTAAAGAGGTAATACTTATCTGAAACATATGGCCGACAGTGATCATTGCTAATTATTTTTATAGAGTTTTCTATTATTCACTGTATACATTTTCATAATATAAATTATATTGACAGTATTATTTATTTCATTTAGAATCATTATATACATTTTTCATGTCAAAATATTTCTATGCAACATAATTTAAACATTTGCAACTGTTTTATTACATACAAATATTTTAATTTATTTAATACATTCCCTTCCAACTAGACTGTATGTAATATGCCATGTATTAAGTTCTACACATTTTTTTTTATCTTTTATTATTTTCTTATAGCATATCCTAGACATGGAAGTCCTCAGTCAAATCTATCTATCATCTTTCTATCTGTATCCATCACCATCACCATCACCATCATCTATAAAAGGCAAACAAGTGAAGAAAAAATCAGGACTTTTCACTGCAAGAAAACACCCAGTGGGAAATGATCTCTAATTCAAAAATCATGACTGTAATCTCAAGTTCATCTTTTCTATGAAGTTGTCCCACCCTTCAGTTTTCCTACCCTTATCATGTTGACCCTCACATTTTAATAAAATTTAGTCAAACTTGGTGTAAGTTTATCCTTAGGTTAAACTATCCCTAGGTTTATCCCTATCTCAAATTCATATTAAATACCAAGAAAGACAGGAATAGTTGATGGAAAGGGAAATTTCATGAAGCTGAAGTATAATTTCACTACAATCAATACAGCTCCTTATTTACTGGGTTAAATCTGTCCCCTTAGTCTACATACAGCCTTGATCTGTCTACCATCTAACTGAAAGGAGCTGACTGCAAATTTGTGATTAAAACCTTATTTGCCTGTGTTTCTTGCTTCCCAGGATCCAAAAGGTTTCATGAGGAAGTAACTTTCCTAACACCCACTATTTAGCATTTCCGTCCTAGACATCTTTTTACATATTTGATTTTAACTGACCAAAAGATACAAATTCCTCACTTTGCCTCTAATCTACTGTTTCCTTCTTAACTTCATTTTGGGGCCCCGAGAGAGACTCCTGTTTCCTTGATGAATGATAAGAAAGAATGACTTGACATTTAGGCCTGCACCTTCCATAGCACAGAGATGTCTTTACCTACACAGTATTAAAAATTAAACAAATCTAGGTGACAAGCAGCCTACAAAGAAGGTCGTTTTCCTTTAAAAAAAAAACTTTATTGATATGTTTAACATATAAAAAGCTGTGTTTATTTAATGTACACAACTTGATGCCTTTGGGGATAAGCATATACCCATGAAACCAGCACCATGCTCTAAGTCAAACATTTCCATTACCTCCACAGGTTACCTACCACCAAGAGGGTCTTTTTCTGTCCTAGGAAATTAAAGTAGATCAATATAAAGAATAGATTAATGTAACTGGCTTGGACAATACTAACAGTAAAGAGTTATATTCTTACTAGGAAGATCTGTGTAATCCTCAAGATAAAATCAAGATGAGGTGGGGTTTGGTACCAACTGCCATTTACTTTAACTGAGATGACTCAGCTAAAATTGAGTCTGGTTATAAAAATCTCCTAAGTGGGTAATATGTCATATACATGTTTATGTTTCTTATAATAACTTGCTGAATTCTAGGTGAAATAGGCACTCAACAAGTATTTGTTTAATATAAGGAAGTTGTTTGTAATTATATAGATACACATATATGTCTGTATATATATATACATATATATGTCTGTGTGTGTGTGTATATATATGTCTGTGTGTGTGGATGAATGGATGGATGGATAGATAGATAGATAGATAAATAGATAGATGTATCAGTAACATTTTGGCATTACATTGTATCCACACAAATTTTGAAGTTTCTCAAGGTCATAAATCTGAAAGAGATATCAAAAACTGCAATATCCAAACTCTTAAAATTATTTCAGTTTATGAATTCAGGCTTCTCTATAGCCTGTCTCTATATTAGCACCTTCTATCATCAGCTTCTATCTATTGATCAGGACATGCGTTCTAGTTTACTAAAGTTCACAATTAGAATTTAGTAATGTGAAAACTGCTTTCTTACAAAAACGCTATGAATAATTCATGTAATTTAAATACAGTGTTTCCATAGGGTATGCTTCAATATGCTTAAAGATACGGAGCATGTAATTATGTTGAAAAAATGGCAACAGCTAAATAAATTAATGTCTTTTACCTGCTTTGATGTGATGCTTGTAAGAAAGTTTCAGGGAAATTCTTTATGGAAAAATTAATTTATAGGAAAGGAAACAAACTAAGAAGGAATTTTGGAGACACATGTGGCAGCATTTTCAGCTTTACAAAATCAAATTGCAAAGCCATCAATTACAAGAGAAGTTGCCCATTAAAAACAAAGACTTAGACAAAACTAAGAGACAATCCTACATTTCTGTGTTTCTATAATATGATTTCATTTGAAGCAGTGGATATAAATACACATAAGTTTGTAATATTAGGAAGTTTTGTTACAGCTACAGAATATATATTATACTGTGCAAAATAGATATGGTAACATCTTGACTGTTTAGGTTAGTTACTTGTTTGTCTGAATTAATAAATGATTTTATCTTCATGTTCATTACCATCATTTTCATTTCAATTAAAATATTTTTTAAAATAATAGTGAAGGTAGATTAAATCTCTTAAATAATGCAGCATTGAAATAGGGAAGACAATTTTGATAGCAAAAATGCAATTTCTCCTTTCCAATAGACTCAATAAAGTAATAGCAGCCCAGAAAATGAACGTTTCAGTGGTATGTGCACTTCTCTACCCAGGCCATCCTGTAAGTGAGCTAGAGAGACTTATGGTACTTCTCCAACACTTGTCAGTGGAGTTGGCACTCACTCTATCCTGTTCTGTGGTGGGACAAATATTCCTATCAAGTACTGTTATTTCTGAGTCTGAAAATTATCCAGATTAAATGATAGACTAGGGAAAGATTCAATTAGAAATAACTATATTGTAAACTTATCCCATACACTTTTTCAATAAGAAAAAGACTTTATTGCAACTGTTATTAGAATTCTGGTTTCCATAACAGAGGTTACTCTATCAGTAACGTCACCTATTAGGTAATAAAGATTCTTCCATTCTTTTGGTACAGCAGAGCCTCATCCCGAGGTAATGCCTGCATACAAAGCCTCCCGCAACGCCAGCTTCCTCTCACACAACTGAGCTGGGCTAATCTGAACGACCATCACTCAGCCACACTAGGAAGTGGTGATGAGAAAGATGCTGAGGGACAGAAGAGCCCAGTGACAGCTCAGTGCGCAGAAGCTCCAGGAGCGGGGTGGGGGCAGTCATCACTATAATACATTTAGTAATAGAGTAATAACAATAAATAGTCATTATATACAAACTATGCAATTTTTATGCATGCAAGAACTCATATGTCCCTATGAGATATTCTGAAAAAAATTATTCCTCAATTATAAATTTTGGATATACGCATAAGTTGTGAGAACAGAACTACTGTGCAGCATTAAATTCATTTAAATAGAGAAAGAACAGCGAAAACTGGGAATGATGGTGGCTTAACAGAATGTAAACAGCACAAATCTTGGCAACGTAAAACTAGTATTAGAAAAACCAACAAAAATCAGCTGCTATGGAAGAAGAATTATGAGGGATAGTAAGAAAACTAATCCCCCCATTTTTGAAGTAGGAAGTTAAAATAAAGGGTTGAAACTTGAAGTATGTGGTTTACCAATATTAAGACTGAAATTTCAGTTTCTGTGCCAATTAAAATGTACCCAGTAAGTACTATCTAGCCACATGCAAGCTTCATGTAAGACCATTTTAAATAAAGAATGGATTTAGGAAAGGGGGGAGGACCAAGATAGGGGTGGGAAATAAAAGGTCCAACCACTATGTAGAAAATAAGTACCCTACTAGGGTATATTGTACAGCACAAAGAATATAGACAATATTTTATGACTTTAAATGGAGTATAATCTATAAAAATATTGAATCAGTAAGTTATACACCTAAAACACTGTAAATCAACTACACTTCAATACAATAATTCAAAAAATAAGTTTCAGTTATTATTGACAACACACTCATACATGTTGGAAACATTAAAATCTCTATAGATGACATCTATAAAAAGAAAGTTTCCAAAAATCTGGAACATACACACCTTTTTATGGAATAAGCATTTTGTAACGATTGCAGATCTCTCCAAACTGATCCACAGGTTCAATGAAATCCAAATCAGAATTTAAGGAAGGTTTTTTATGTGCAGAAATTGATAATCTTATAAATTTCATGTGAAATTACAGAACATCAAGAAGAGTCGAGGCCATGCTGAAGAATGAAATAAAAGGACTTGCTCTATGGAATACTGGGACCTATAAAGTCACAGTGACTTTATACAGTCAGTCAATGCTGTACTGGGGCAAGGACAAATCAACAGACCTATGAAAGCACGGTTTAAAGAGAAATACAGAAATGCACACGGACGCCTCCTCCCCCACCCCACCCTCAGCCACAGACTTGAACCAAGACAAAGGCACTGGTGTTTTCAGTAAATGATGCTGGATCAATTGTCTGTCTGTGTAAAGAAAACTAAAACAAACAAAACAAAAATGCAGGTAGGTTTTAGATCTAAGTATGAAAGATAAAAACAAGCTTTGCAGAATTTTAAATGATGGCAGTAGCTATGACCTTGGAGGGAGTGGAATTGAAACAACACAAAAGGAAAAAAGTAACTAAAACAACATAAAACTAAGAACTTAATTGCTGTTTATCTAGAACATCACTAAAAAAGTGGAAATTCAATCCACAGAATAGAAGAAAATATTTATAATGTATAATAAGTACAGGGCTCATATGCAGAATACAAAGACTTCCCACAGATCATTAGTGAAAAGATAGATAATCCAATTAAAATTGGACAATATACTTGAACTCACACTTCACATGAAAAGTCATTCAAATGACCCACAAACACATTAAGAGATTAAGAACTACCAAGCTTCATAGGTCACTGAAGAGACAAAAATAGAAATCACAATGAATAGCTAAAATTAAGAAGTTTCAAAGTACAAGGCCTTGGCAAGGGTATGAAGCAGGGGTACATCGCTGATGAGAATGTAATTTAATGCAACTATTTTGGAAAACTCTGAAAGTATTTATTTTGAATATATGTATACCCATGGATTCTACTTTCAGATATACCCAAAAAACACTTCTGTGTGTGTGTGTGTGTGTGTGTGTGTGTGTGTGTGTGTGTGTGTATATATATACACATACACATTATATACATTTATATGAAGCTTATATATAGTTTGTATATGAATATTCATAATGTAATTACAATAACTCTTTTCCTTTCTTCCAAGGGAAGACTCTATCATAGCTTATTAAAGAATGAAACAAGGACTTATTCCTTTGCTTGACCTTACAATCCATGTGAACACAAAAATATTTATTGCAAGGGCTCTTAGAGTTTTAGAAATATATGATTTAATTTACTTATTCCTAGAAAAATTAAGTTTTTTGGAAACTCACTTGACAAGAATAATGTGGCCAATATCTCTTTACAAAATCATTTTCTAAAAATAAAAATGAGACTCACAGGTACATTCCCCAAATTGTATGACCAATAGTGAATTCTGTAACAGGTTCTCTGATTTCAGAATCTATGAATATCAATTAACATTACTTAGCTTCTCTATCATATGAATGAAATGATATAAATGAGAATTATTTAAATTGTAGTTCACTATGTTCTGACAATCAAGTATTTCGGTGCTAGGATAACCAGATTTTTACAAATATCTTTAATATTTGTAAATATAAAAATCAACATATCAGGTTTCTATTCATGTTCAAAATTGCCTATGTTTGTGAAAATCTTTCCCACTAACAATTAAATAAATCTAAATACTGGTTCCAGTTAAGATATGTACCTTGGTTTGGGTTCCTCCAGAAGCCAACCCTGGGACAATTATTCAACTACAAGTAGTTTTTAGGAATTAATCCCAGGAAATACAAGTAGAGAAGTGGAAAGGGGTCACAATCAAAAGACAGCCACTTGGTTGGATGATCAAGTAGGACAAAATTACAGTAATTGAAGTTAGAGCCTAATGGGAAAATCTTTGAGTCAGCGTAGAATATGAATCTCAGTGTTAATCCACCCGGAGTGGAAGGGACCTGGAGTGCTTATGCATCAACTAGTATGCATTACTGGATGAGGACCTTGAGATGGGTGCACCAAGTATTAAGGCTCCTTTTCCTTGTGTAATGGGCAAGTAAGCTGGCTCTAATGACTGGGGAAATGACTCAGGCAAAGAAATGGCTGGCATTTGGAAGTCAGGCCAGTGTGCACTGAAGTGGGAAGGCACTGTGTTATGGATGGGGCTCCCAGAGCATCAGCTAAACATCCCTGTCTGTATGTCACTCCTGAAGCCCAAAATCTGATTGGACATCATCAGGCAGAGTAATAGGTGTGGTTTTCTGGTTCTAAATTGAAGAGGATAATTAATTACAAAAAATTAATCAATATATTTTTCTAATTTTTTTTAAAATACAGTATTTATCCATAATTAAGAAAAAAGAAAGTTTCATTTTTTAATTTCAAAAGTTAACTTAACCCACTAGCCTCCTTTATATTATGTATCTTTCACCTGAAGGAATTTTATAAAACTTCTCTATTTGGATAAAATATAATCTAAGAAACACTATTTAATTTTAGCTCCAGTTATTCACCATAAATAATACAAGAAAAACGTTTATGTGCATCAGTAATGTGTTGAGACCGATGTGGCAATTCTAGGTAAATAAGTTAAAGTTTTTGGTCTGTTTATCACATGAAAAGTGACACATTTTCACTCTTAAGAAGGCATCCTAAATGGATGGGATATAGATTATATAATGTATACCAACTTAACTTTCAGAGGCACTCACCAAGAAAGACAGTCATCCTTCAAAGCCTGAAACTGCAGTAAAGTCTAATTTTTAATCATTGCCACTGGGGCAAAACAAATAGATAATCAGACACTGTTTTCAATATGAGCCCTAAGTAAATCCAATGGGCAAATACAGCATATTGCAGGCACTGATTTACTAATTTCTTAGAGTGACACAGCTCCTAGCCAGGGAGAACAGAGGTTTCCTTTTCATCTTTTATTGAAGTATAGTTGATTTGCAATATTATGTTAGTTTTGGTTGTACAGCATTGTAAGTCAATATTATTACAGGTTATACTCCCTTTAAAGTTACTATATAATCCCATACCTCAGAGGTTTTCCTATTTAATGATAGTTTATGATTCTCTCAAGCAGGCTGAATCAGCCAGCCAGTAAAAGTGACTCTAAGGCCTTCACCCAATTTCAGTGCATGCCTCTAACAAAGTTTTAGTTCTAATGTTACAATTAATGTTAGCATAAACATCAAATGTTATTAATGCCAGCATGAGAATTAAAAGCCTCCCTGTTGGCTGCTGGTTTAACTGCTAGTCTGGCCTGCCCTCCTGTCCTCCGTTGTCCACTTAGGGACTCAGCAACTTGGCTTCCACAGTAAACTGTATCTTTCACAAATTCATAAATTTACAGATAAATCAAAACTCCGGTAGTTTTTTACATCTTACAGGTAGTACCCTGACAACACTGCCTGATTCTCTGGCTCCTGACTTTAGTTCTCAAATGCCTGACTTTCTTCACTGTCTCTCCTGGGAGTTCCCAGTTATCTGATATGGGCTTCTAAGTCCAGCCCCCAAAAGATTAGATATCGCTAAACTTTATTCTATAATTCAGGCATGTTGTCATTATAGGTTAAAACAATACAATTATCACATGTACCTTATGTAAGAATGTGTCTTATAGGAGATTCAGTCAATACATTTAAATTTCCACATAACTTTAATACATACTTAGAAATTTTTAAAAAGGAATAAATAGCATTAGTAAACATAAGAAGATTATCAGAGGGCTTTATCTTTATTGCTCCTGAAATTTCTGTCCAACCTTGTGTCTACAGAAGGCGATCAAGGCTTGGCTTGGCTTGCTGCAGAAGTGAGCCCCTTTGGTCCAACCCCTCACGCTACCTCAGTGGATTCTGACGCCTTATAAGCTCAGGTGGGGGCTACCAGTCGTCTCCTGTTAGCAGATCATCAGTTTTCAGCGTTCACACAGCAAAACGTCAGGGTAATATGAATATGAAAATGATCTTAGCCTCATAAATAGTAACTTGAATATTAAGCATTAGAATGCTGGAATGGTTTGAAAACAGACACTAGAATTGCAAAGTCTATGCCTCATGACATTACAGACACTGACAAGATGGTCCTAATTTTCTTCTTCATTATGTAAAATTTTTAAATGATACATTTTCATTTGTTCCATTATTTTGAAAAAATGGCTTTAAACAAATGTGAAGACAATGAAAAGCAATAGGGTCCCCTGAACATGCTGCCAGGTGCCGGCACATGTGGAACAGAGAAACTGTTTTTGTAGTAGGAAATCTTACCATAGTTTCACCAGCTAGAACTTTCCCCCCGAATATGGTAAGTGACAGAGGTAGTCACGTTATCCCACTTCAGAAGAAGACAAAGGGCTTCCCTAGGATCAGGACACCATCCCGGGAGAGCAACTCTGGAAAGCCAACCAGATTAAACTAAACGGGCACCTGTACCAGCTTCATTGATACAAGGAGAAATAACTGGAATTTTTATTAAATAACTATAGGATTTCTGCCACTTATTAACACCTCCCTACTGAGCAGCAAAGAAAAGGAGGTCAATGTCCCTCACTTCCCTGGCAGGAGGACGTTTCCAGGATGCAGTAGGAGCAGATGGTCCTCAGCAGAGGAAGAAATGAAAGGTAGTGAAGGACAAATCACACAGCACCTCCGGCTTCATCATTTGTAAGGGCAGACAACAGAGTTAGGTGACTCTTACGTCCCTTTCAGTCTCATACCATGACTCAGGGACAGCGAGTTTCACCAGCCCCAGAGTTTCACCAGAGGGAGGGGCTCTGACCAGGAGGAGTAAGAAACCTATGTTTAGACAACACGGGCATCAGATGTTACTCTGAGACCCCAGCACAGCACAAGAAAGGGGTCTGCACAAAGGTGGCTTTTTCTTCTTCCTAAAGCTGATGATCTCTGCCAGCCTTCTGTCCTGCTCTTCTGTAAACCATTAAACCAAGGGTATAAATAAAGATTTATACATTAAGGTAGGATAATACTATTTCTGATATTTTTTTCTCAATTTGAGCTTGAACGTACAGGGAAACTCACAGAGATGGGGAGTAGCTGGAGCTGACGCACCTGCTCCTGAAGCAGGTGTGGGGATGATCAGCCTCAGATACACTTTCTGCCCTGACCAAGAGGACAGGACGGAAGGATGCTCAGGAGCATCTAGGTGTGAGGGCTTCATATTCTGATGACCTAAAACCAACCCATTCCCCAGAGACATACCTGTGGAGTCCAGTGCACAAATTACAAAGCATCTTCCCATCATTCTGTGTCTTCCCTACAAAGTAGTGTAAAATCTGCCCCTCCTCTTTTGGCTCTCCTGTTTGTTATCCGTGTGTGAGTGAGTGTGTTTGTGTGTACACGTGCAGCCACGCACCTGCTGATGTAGAGAACTGGGAACTCAGGAAGATGGCAGGGTGTTTGCAGTCAAGAGGATGTTGACATAAAAATTTAACGGATATAAGTCATGCTGTGAATTATATCCCACAGTACAATCCCCAAGGATGTGAATGTACTGTGTTCTTTATCTTGACTTGGTTTCTGTTTTCATAGCCTACTTTTGGAAAGGTTCATGATATAATAAACGTAACTCCCAGGGAGCTTGTTAAGGCAGCCCCTCACAGGACTTTATTTTCCTTAGAGAGTCAATCTTTGCTAAAGAGTGTTACCGTGAAATAATTTCTACAAATTCCCACTGCAAATATTACTTTTTATTTGGAAACTCATGGAGATTAAATCTATTTCCTCAGTGCTTTCCTCCCTTCCTTTGGTTTCAAGATACCCTCCAAGTATTCATCTAATTTCTAAAACATTTTTCCCTTTAATACATATCCTCCATTTAGAGAGGCCATTGTAACCTCTCTGATGTAAGCATTTAGATGTTGGATTAAATTTAGATGATGGGTGGCTTTGCCCGCATCCACAGATCTACAGAAAACATGCAAGTGTAATGGCTGAGATCCCTTTAAATTCATGAATACACACATTAATTTGGCTCTTAATGCTCCCACGAATCGTATTTTATTTCTCTAGTCTTTTCTCCCAGATGAAATTTTCCTATTTTCTTATTCTTTAAATCTCCCGTAAATTCTGTCACCCAGAGTCAGCAACTAAGTAAGCTTAGCTGAGAACAGAGAAGAAATCAGATGACAACTTCCACAACCTGTACCACTACATGCAGTTACTGAATCTGGGCATTTATCTCCACTTCTCCGCTGTTACCATGGAGTTACTAGTTTGTCCTCAAGCAAAGGCAGCCTTCCACTTATGCTGTGAATCCCATCCCTCTTGCCTATCAAGAACTTCTCTTCAGCAATTTCAGTCTCTAATGTCTCCGCTCCTCTTCTGTCTTGAACCCATGTGCTCAGAATTTGAAGTTCCTTTTATCAAAGACAGCAATTATCTTTGCTAAATCCAGTGATTAATTCAAAGCCCTTGTATGACTAGACTGGCCAGCAGCACTTAACACAGACAAGTGCCCTCTTTGTTTGAAACACTTCTATTTGACGGTCATAGACTCGCTCCCCGAGTGGCCCTTCTACCTTTCTGTCTGTTTCTCCTCATCTCCCGCATCTATTAACACCAGCATTTTTCAGGGTTGGTTCTTTGTATTTTTTAATCTACTTCCTCTGAGACCTTATCAGTCCTGGGGATTTCAGTACATTTCATATGCTGATAACACATAAATTAATTTCTCAAGCCAGGGCTCTTCCCAAAATGCAGTGTCCAGAATGCATGCTTGCCTACTGCACCTCAGTGTGAATTAGCAGTGTTCTCTGACTTGCTGTCTCAAGAGAGTAAATCCTACACCTTAAAACCACTTAAAAGGCCCCAGTTATAAGCTTCCATTCCTTACCTCTCCTGTTGTTACGTACTGTTACGTAGTAAATACTTTGGATGTAGACCTAGGAGCCTTCACATGCCTTTCTCGTAGACGCCCGCAGTCCTACTCATGGGGATTAGCCTCTCGATTCCCAGGAATATGTTGAAGCTTTTCAAAGTCACCTGTGCTCAGCTCACTCCTCAGATTTTCCTTTTAAATTGTTCGGTCAAATTACTGTAGGCCGTGTGTTCATGGGTTTTGCTTGTTATTGAGAGTTTTTTAAATTTCTAGACGTCTGAAAAAGTTGATTTTGTCAGTGCCCTTTTTGCTTTTATGAAGTGAAGAGTTTGGAGTCCTTACTCTGCTAGTCCTACTGACTAGTGTTTTTATTATTATTATTATTACAGGAGATATCCTCTCACACCTGTTAGAACAGCTGTCATCAAGAAGACAAGAAGTAACGAATGCTGGAGATACTGTGGAAAAAAGCCAACCCTTGTAGATTATTGATGGGAATGCAAATTGGTTCAACCATTATGGACAACAATATGAGGTTCCTCAAAACATTAAAACATTGAAGACTATCATATGATCTGGCAATTTCATTTCTGGGTATATACCCGAAGGAGACAAAAACAGGATTTCAAAGAGATATATGAATTCCCATGTTTACTGCGGCATTATTTGGCACAGTGTAGACATGGAAACAACATAAATGCTGACGAATGGCTCAAGATGTGGCATGTATGCACAATGAAGTGTTACTCAGCCATGAGAAAGGAGGACTTCCTGCCATTTGCAATCACATGGATGGACCTTGAGCACATTATGCTAAGATAAGTCAGACAGAGAGAGACAATAATGATATCAATGATATGTGCAATCTAAACAGGCCAAATTCATAGAAAGAGTAAAACGGTGGTTACCTGGGGATTGGGGGGTGGGAGGACAGAGTAGATGTTGTTTACAGGTACAAATTTAACAAGTAGTGAATAAGCCCTAGAAAGCTAATGCATAGTATAGTTAATATAGACCACAACATTGTATTATAATCAACAAATTTGCTACATGCCTAGAACTTAACTATTCCAACCACTATAAAAAAGGATAATTATGTAGAGTGATGGAGTTACCAATTATCAGCACAATGGTGATCAAATTACAACATATAAATGTAACAAATTAACATATTATACACCTTAAATTTACACAATGTTTTATGTCAAGTGTATTTCAATATAAAATATAATGAAAGGTAAATTACTTTAGAAAATTATGGTAAAGAATATAACCTGAACAAAGAAAGTTCTGAGAATTGATCACTAGTCAGAGCTGGAAGAAGCTTTTAATCCAGTTTACTCCACCCCATTCAACAAGCCTCTATTTCAGTTCCCACTGTGTGTATAATATTACACAAATACCACAGGCTACAACATTTAGAAACAGCATTTCTATTTTTAAAACTAATGACCCAGCTAAGGGACTATTTCCTAGGTATTATAATAATATTATATTAAAAATAATTTCTGGTTATTTTTATGTTATCTCCTCTCTCCTCAGGATTCTTAATAATTTTAGTGAATAAAGTTGATTTCTATAGGACACTAGACACATTTTATTGTTTGCAGGACTATTGCTAAACAATATATCATAACCAGACAAGGACACTACCAAGCCAAAGACACTACCAGAAAAGAAAACTATAGGCCAATATCACTGATGAACACAGATGCAAAAATCCTCAACAAAATAATAGCAAACAGAATCCAACACATAAAAAAGATTATACACTATGATCAAGTTGGTTTCATCCCAGGGACACAAGGATGGTTCAACATACACAAGTCAATCAATATGATACACCACATCAACAAGAGAACGGACAAAAATCACATGATCATCTCAACAGATGCCGAAAAAGCAGCTCATAAAATTCAACATCCATTTATGATAAACACTCTAACCAAAGAGGGTACAGAGGGAGCATCCCTCTGTATGTATCTCAACATATTAAAAGCTATTTATGACAGACCTACAGCCAGCATAGTACTCAACAACTGTGAAAAGCTGAATGCCTTCCCTCTAAAATCTGGAAGAAGACAAGGATACCCACTCTCACCACTTCTATTCAATATAGTATTGGAAGTCCTAGCCATAGCAATTAGACAAGAAATAAAAGGGATCCAAATTGGAAGAGAAGAGGTAAAATTGTCATTATATGTGGATGCCATGATACTATATATAGAAAACCCTAAAGGCTCCACACAAAAGCTACTAGAGCTAATAAAAGATTTTGGCAAGGCAGCAGGATACAAGATTAACATACAGAAATCAGTGGCATTTCTTTACACTAACAATGAAATATCAGAAAAGGAGAGTAAGGAAATAATCCCTTTTAAAATTGCATCCCCAAAAATAAAATACTTAGGAATAAATCTGACCAAAGAAGTGAAAGACTTATATGTGGAGAACTACAAAACACTGACTAAGGAAATTAAAGATGACTTAAAGAAATGGAAAGATATCCCATGCTCTTGGATTGGAAGAATTAATATTGTTAAAATGGCCATGCTACCCAAAGCAACCTACAGATTTAATGCCAGCCCTATCAAATTACCCAGGACATTTTTCACAGAACTAGAACAAATAATTCTAGAATTTATATGGAATCACAAAAAAACCCAGAATTGCCAAAGCAATACTGAAGAAAAAGAATGAAGCTGGAGGAATAACCCTCTGACTTCAGACAATGCTACAGAGCAACAGTAATCAAAGCTGAATGGTATTGGTACAAAAGCAGACATATGGATCAACGGAACAGAATAGAGAGCCCAGGAATAAACCCACAAACTGTTGGTCAATTAATCCCTGACAAAGGAGGCAAGAACATACAATGGAATAAAGACAATCTTTTCAGCAAATGGTGTTGGGAAAACTGGATAGCTGCATGTAAATCAACAAAGTTAGAAAACTCTCTCACACCATACACAAAAATAAACTCAAAATGGCTTAAAGACATAAACGTAAGGCAAGACACTATAAACCTCTTAGAAGTAAAAATGGGCAAAACGTTATCCAAGTCTCAGCAATACAATACAGGCAATAGCAATAAAAGCAAAAATAAACAAACGGGACCTAATTAAACTTATAAGCTTTTGCACAGCAAAGGAAACCATAAGCAAAACAAAAAAACAATCTACGGAACAGGAGAAAATATTTGCAAAAGATGAGAATGACAAGGGCTTAATTGCCAGAATATATAAATAGCTCATACAACTTAATAAGAAAAAAATAAACAACCCAATCCAAAAATGGGCAGAAGGCTAAACAAGGAATTCTCCAATGAAGACATACAAATGGCCAATAGGCACGTAAAAACGTTCAATGTTGCTAATTATCAGAGAAATGGAAATCAAAACTACAATGAGGTATCACCTCACACCAGTCAGAATGGTCATTCGGAAGTCCACAAAAGATAAATGCTGGAGAGGCTGTGGAGAAAAGGGAACCCTCCTTCACCACTGGTGGGGATGTAGTTTGGTGCAGCAGTTATGGAGAACAGTATGGAGACGCCTCAAAAGACTAAGAATAGACTTACCATATGATCCAGGAATCCCACTCCTGGGCATATATCCAGAGGGAACCTTAACTCAAAAAGATACATGCACTGCAATGTTCACAGCAGCACTATTTACAATCTAAATGTCCATGAACAGATAACTGGATAAAGAAGTGGTGGTATATTTGTACAATGGAATACTATTCAGCCATAAAAATAATAAAATAATGCCATTTGCAGCAACATGGATGTAACTGGAGATCGTCATCTAAGTGAAATAAGCCAGAAAGAAAAAGAAAAATACCATACAATATCACTTATATGTGAAATCTGAAAAAAAAGACAAATGAATTTATTTGCAAAACAGAAACAGACTCTCAGACATGGAGAACAAACCAGTGGTTACAAGGAGAGGGGATGGAAGGGGATAAATTAGGAGTTAGAGATTTGCAGATTCTAACTGATGTGCATAGAATAGATAAACAAGTTCATGCCATACAGTACAGGGAACTATATATGATATTGTGTAGTAGCTTATGGTGAAAAAGAATATGAAAACGAATATGTGTATGTTCATGTATGACTGAAGCATTGTGCTGTACACCAGAAATTGACACATTGTACACTGACTATACTTCAATAAATACATACATATATATAAACAAACAAACAAACAAAAATATGTTGCCTCCTTGGCAGCTGATGAACACTATAATATCAGCAAAACAGTGGATTGGAATAGTAGATCTGTGGCACCTTACTGGCTTTGATTGCTATTCAATTTCTATTTTTATTCCTCCTCCCAAACTTCTACACTTTTTTATGTATAAGATACATTCCTCATTTATAAATATATCCTATGAGTATTCCTTTCTTCAGTCAGTCATTTATACATGCATTCATTCAAAAATATTTACTAAGACTTCACTATAGGTCAAGCATTTGTGAATACTATTCAAACACTAAGGATAAAGATTAAGTGATTACTACAGTGGAGAGAATTATTATTTTCTAAGAGTAAAGTTTTAAAGTTTTTGAAATTTAACAGTACTTTCATGAGCATCTGAAATGCTGAAGTTTCTCTTAATGTCAAAAAGATACCAAAAATTCTATACCGTGGCTAAATGTTGTGTATGTGAAATAACACAGTAAACTGATCAGCTTTGTTCTCATTGCTCTGGGAGATGAGTATAAACATGCTCAGAAGTATTTACTGACTGGACACTGTGCACTTGTGCTTAGGTTCAGGGTTAGGTGTATGGAGATTTTAAAAGAAAAAGGTAGTGGAGAGAGGGGAGGGGAGAGGGAGATGGAGAAGGAAGAAAAACACTCCTCACTATTACTGAACAATTCCTGCCTGGGAGGAGGTGAGTTTGTATCTGGGTGGAATGGGGCATATAACAAGGAAGGGGGAAACTGCTGGATAGCTTTAGAGATGTTGGAACCAAAACTGCTTCTGAAAAGTTGATAGGATCTAGATGGTTAGTGTCAAAGACAGAACTAAGGCTGAAGATACAGTTTTACCAGGTTATTTGTAGACTTTTGGCAACGGAACCCCTTGCTTTTATGTCAGCAGGGGTACAAAGATGTTAGCAAGGAGATTAAGTTTCATACAGTAAAAAGGAAACAGTGAGACAAGTCTCTGAAGGGCAAGCATTCTAGTACAGTAGGTTTTTTTTTTTTTGAAGTGGGAGAGAATTTCTGATTGGTCTTTTAGGACATTTGACAATCCTTGTTTGACTGCAAAGAGGCAAGACAGCAGTTTAGGGACTCGTAAAGGCAGAAGGGTTGTCCAGTGTTAGGGGGGTGTTTTCTGTGTTCGATTTCTTGAAACTAGTGTGTGGATGAGGTGCTTTTTCGGAAGGTCCGACTGTCACAATGTCTCCCGAGGCTGGCGGGGGCCATGGCAGGCAGTTGTGACCAGTGAAGAGGTGGAGACCACCCGAGCATGCAAAACAGCAGGACTGAAGTCATGAGGTGATGAACAAACAAGGGGTCTTGCTATTTAAACACGGAGAAGAGCCCTCTCGTCAAAGATCATGAGAAATGAAATCTGTGCTATCAGGAGATGGAGTTGGAATGCCTACGATTAGAATTTGGATTTGATGGAATCGAACTTGGGAAATCATTTACAGGGTTTTGAAAGCAGGCGTGAAGAAAGAAAGAATTTAAAGATGATGAGAGAGACCCAATGATAAGGAGAGACCAAGGGGCTTATAAGGGAGTCACAACTAAGCACAGTGATGTTACTTTGAAAGTAACTCTGGCCTTGATGAGCCACAAGTTCTTTGTGAAAAAGAAAAAGAAAGTACCGAGTATTTAAGCCTTGGAGGAAAACACACACACGAAATTCTGAACACCAGAGACTGAGGGAAAACTTAAGCATCAACGCACGCTAACCATAGAAGCCCCATTTCTTTAGAAATTTTCTGTAGACTTTGGAGCAACTAGTTAAATACTGCTAGATAAGAGAAAGGTTGTAGAAATGAAATTGCTTCTTTTATGCCTAAGGATGTAGAATTCATTCACCATGTGGGTCACTGAATTTTATTTTTTGAGTTCTTGAATAAGTAGAGATTTCAACCAAATATTTCAAATTTGTGTTCTATTCACCACATAAGTGCCACAAGTTACCAAAGTTATCATCAATACATCCTATTCCCCTCCAGGAGAAATTTACATCACAACTCTCTTAGCAAAGTTAAAAAACAAACAGAAAAACAAAACCTTATCTTCTGTGAAATAACCACTGTCCCCTCTTATGGGCATCATCCAGGCACGGACGCCTTCAGGCGCCCCAAGGGCGGTCTCCCGATTATAAAGAAGCCATTATTAGGGTAGCCCTTGGAATAACACAAGCTGTGCCCTAAAATAAAGGAAGACTTCGGAGGTTAAAGAAGTTTCAAGCACTCACCTTCAATCCCTTCTTCACGCCACTGCAGATGCAGAGCTGGGTCAGAAACTCAGCTGACTTGTGAAAGCTGAGGTTTTCAGTTGTGCTAACTCGAAAGATCAGAGCTGAGTGAGGCCCTTGGTGACTCTGGGCAGTAACTTAATAAAACTACTGGCTGTTTCGACCAAAGTTCCGCAGACTTTGATGGCGACTCGGCTTCATAAGGGCCCTCCCACCTGCCAGTCCTGCTTCTGCTTCCGTGAGCGCCGCGTCCTCACAGCTCCCCTGCTGCCCAAGTCCAACCGGGGCATAGGTGGCTCCTCACTCCCCGCCCCAGATTCAAAGGTAGCCCAGTTCTCACACAGGGGTGACTGGGTGTTTGATTAAAACGGGAATGTCTGGACCCTTAGAGGGCGCAGCACAGTCACCTGGGATCCCTCACAGTTCTGAGGCGAGCCCCCTGCGCCCTGACTCTGATGACCTGGGTCCTGGGCAGAGTCCTGGTCACGTGGTGCGCACGCTCCCCGTGTGGCACAGTGACCGCGGGTGGGGGCTGCGAACGCCGATGGGAGCAACCCCAAAGATGGCACTAGGCAGTGCGTTTGGCGGTCCCACAGACCTGCCTCTTGCTTCAACAGTGTTTGGAGGGAGCAGACCCAGGTACACCCCCTGCTCCAGCCTCCGACCACCCTTCAACCTTTTTTCCAGTCACAACCTTCAGAACCAGCTGCTCGGCGGGCCGCAGCCTCCAGGACCAGCCGACACCATCTTGCGAGCTTAGCTCCTGGTTACCGCCAACCACGAGCCCCCAGATTCGCCAGAGTTATTCCAGCCACCGGGAGGCCACCGTCAACCGTGGGCCTCCTACACCCACCTCTCTCTGGGCTTCTATTTCCACCGCGACCATGTGGCTCTGGATGGCGTGGGCCGCTTTTTCTGCGAATTGGCTGAGGAGAAGCCCGAGGGCGCTGGAGGGTCTCTTGAAACCGCAAAACCAGCCCAGCAGCTGTGCCCTCTTCCAGGATGGGCAGAAGCCATCTCAGGATGAGTGGGGGGAAACCCAGGACGCTGTGGAAGCTGCCATTGTCACGGAGAAGAGCCTGAACCAGACCCTTTCGGGTCTGCGTGCCCTGGGCTCTGCCCACGCAGACCCCCCACCTCTGACTTCCGGGAGGGCCACTTCCGGGATGAGCAGGTGAAGCTCATCAAGAAGATGGGCGACCACCTGACCGACCTCCGCAGGCTGTCTGGTCCCCAGGCTGGGCTGGGTGAGTATCTCTTCAGAAGGCTCACCCTCAAGCACAACTGGGAGCCTCTGAAACCCAGCAGCCTTTGGGGAGCCCCTCTGGTGCCAGGGCTTCCGCCTGAAGCCTCTCTCTGCAGCCACCAGGCAGCTGCTTAACCATGCTGGAGCCCTCTCCCAACCCTTGGGCCAAATGGAAACAATAAAGATTTTTGCAGAAAAAAAAAAAAAAAAAAGATGTCACTAGATGTTGTGGGGGGGTGGGAGTGGAGGAGGAGGAGGGGTGTGTTTGGTCCCCAGATAACCTCTAATTAGGAGGAACTTTGGGAGGATTCTTTTGATGAAGATAACCTGCCGCTTTTGCAGGAATTTAAAAGTGGGAGAAGGAATCCACCTTACAGTCAAACTGTGTTGGTCTTCCCCACCCCTTTGTTCTAGTGAATGAGGCCTTTGGGGATGGCGAGAGGGGACTCTGGATTTTAGGAGCCAACAAAGACAATTTTGGCTCAAACATGGATCACTCTGTCTCCCCACCCCCTCCCCTGGAAAAATGTGCTGAAGCTCAAATAGTGGTGTCTTGACCTTTCCTTAAGGGAGTTTTTTTCCCCCAAGGGAGTTTTTACGTATTTTCAATCTTTTTTTTTTTTTTTTTTCTAATTTAAATTGCTACAATCCAGCCCTCACAAAAAAGTGCCAGATGCTGGAGATTCAGAAGTGGCTTCTCAGGATGAGAACCTAATTATCACAGTGAACTTTCCCACTACGATCCTCCCGGAACCTTCCTGACACCCTCTCCCACAACATCCTTTAACCCTGTATCTACACAGCACCTGCCCCTCCAATCTGATAAACGTTCTCCCAATGTTTTGTATTCAGATTATCCATGTCTCCTAGTCCACCCTCTCACCCAGGGGGAGAGAGAGCTTTCGTGTTTTGGGAAAGGAAAGAAAAAGTGTATGTGTCCTGAAGATGATGGTCAAAAAGAGATTTTCCTCTGAGGTATCTTATCTCAGTGGTTCTCACAGGGGGATTCCTTGAATGGTGCCATCTGCATGAACTGGAAACTTGTTAAAAATGCAAATTCTTGGACCTCACTCTAGATTTACAGAATCAGAAATTCCAGAGTGGAGCCAGCAATCAGAGATTTAACAAACTCTCCAGGTGATTCTGGTGCAAACTAAGGTTTGAGAACCATTGGTGTCTCATGTATTCTCTGGTCTTATTCTTTCCAACCTAGAGAGACAAAGAGAGAAGGGGAGGTCTTCTCTAGAACCGTGATCTTCTTGAGAACTATCTTGAAGAGTCTCTGACTCTAAAAATGGTAGCAGTTTAAGGAGGTGTAAGACTTATACACAGAGAACTACAGAACGCTGATTAAGGAGATTAAAGATGATTCAAAGAAATGGAAAGATATCCCATGCTCTTTGATTGGAAGAATCAATAATGTTAAAACAGCCATACTACTCAAAGCAATCTATAAATTAATGCCATCCCTATAAAACTACCAGGATATTTTTCACAGAATTAGAACAAATAATACTAAAATTTATATGGAATCATAAAGGACCCAGAATTGCAAAGCAATACTAAAGAAAAAGAACAAAGCTAGAGGACTAACCGTCCCAGACTTCAGACAATAGTTACAGTAATCAAAATAGCACGGCATTGGTACAAAAACATATGTATCAATGGAACAGAATATAGAACCCAGAAATAAACCCCACACATCTATGGTCAATTACAGTTCGACAAAGGAGGCAAGAATATACAATGAAGAAAAGACAGTCTCTTCAAGCAGTGTTGGGAAATTTTGACGGCTGCATGTAAATCAATGAAGTTAGAACACTCCCTCACACTATACACAAAAATAAACTCAAAATGCCTTAAAGACTTAAACATAAAACAAGACACTATAAACCTCCTAGAAGAAAACAGGCAAAACATAAATTTTCTCTGACATAAATTTTAGCAATGTTCTCCTAGGGCAGCCTACCCAGGCAATAGAAATAAAAGCAAAAATAAACAAATGGGACCTAATTAAACTTATAAGCTTTTGCACAGCAAAGGGAACTATAAACAAAACAAAAAGACAAACTACGTAATGGGAAAAAATATTTGCAAATACGACTGACAAGGGCTTAATCTCCAGATTTAGCTCTTACAGCTTAATAACAAAAAAACAAACAACCTGTCGGTGTCGCGATACCATGTACACATACACACTGTACACGGAGAGAGCTGATGGCTACTCTGAAGCTTTATTAAGTTGCACAGTCTTATGTAGCAAAGAAGAATGACAAGGGAAATGGTTAGCAGGCAGTGTCCGGCTCAAGGTCAGAAGACCCTTTATATTTTGGTAAATCATGTTCGTGTTGGCACCAGCGAGCCTTACAACTTATCAGGGCGGAATGTATGAGAAACGGCTGCTTCACAACATTCTTCTTGGACTCAGGCAGCTGTGCCTGTCTTAGGTTGCCCCCCCTGGGGATCTTACCCGTCCTTGGCTAACCAGCCTTCTCACCTCTGAGTCTGCAGCTTTTTATAACTTGCTTACTATTCCGTCCCAAGGCTCGTTCCTTTGTTCCCACAGTCGGGGGCCTACACAACCAGATCCAAAAGTGAGCAGAAGACTGAACAAGCAATTCTCTGAAGACATACAAATGGTCAATAGGCACATGAAAGAAAGCTGAATATCGCTAATTATCAGAGAAATGCAAATCAAAACTACAATGAGATATCACCTCACACCAGTCAGAATGGCCATCATTAAAAAGTCCACAAACGACAAATGCTGGAGAGGGCGTGGAGAAAAGGAAACCCTCTCACACTGACTGTGGGAATGTAGTTTGGTGCAGCAGTTATGGAAAACAGTATGGAGATTCCTTTAAAAATCATAAATAAAACTTACCATATGATCCAGCAATCCCACTCCTGGGCATATATCCGGAGCAAACTCTAATTTGAAAAGATACCTGCACCCCAGTGTTCATAGCAGCACTATTTACAATAGCCATGACATAGAAACAACCTAAATGTCCATGGACAGATGACTGGATAATGAAGTTGTGGTACCTATATATAATGGAATACTACTCAGCCATAAAAAGAATAAAATAATGCCATTTACTGCAACATGGATGGACCTGGAGATTGTCATTCTAAGTGAAATAAGCCAGAAAGAGAAAGAAAAATACCATATGATATCACTTACATGGGGAACCTAAAAAGAAGAGACACAAATGAACTTATTTACAAAACAGAAACAGACTCATAGACACAGAAAACAAATTTACGATTACCAGAGGAGGAGGTGGGAAGGAATAAATTGGGAGTTTGAGATTTACAGATACCACTATATATAAAATAAGCAACAAGTTTATACTGTATAGCAGAGGACTATATTCAATATCTTATAGTAACCTATAATGAAAATAATGCAAAAATGAATATATGTATGTATATATATGACTGAAAAATTATGCTATACACCAGAAATTGACACAACATTGTAACTGACTATATTTTAATTAAAAAAACCTTTTTAAATGGTGGCTATTTATATTCCAAGGAAATATAATTATCTTACTCATAAAAGTGAATGGTAGAATTGCTTTTATTTTAAAGTTTTAATTACAATCATATATTGGCAGTACATGTGAACAATTTAGACAAAAAATTGTGATGGAGAAAAACCTGCAACAAAGAGGAAGTTTGCATATATAATGACCCTCTGCCAAGTAAGGTGAATTCTATTTATGCATGTGTTTATTTGTTTAGACATAGTAAATGTCTACAGCAGCAATCTGGACTTCACCTCTTTGGTTGGTTGTATTTTTTAACAGCTGTATTTGCTTTTGGTGTTGAATGTTATATGTTTTATGCTTTGGGCACTAGGTATTTTTAAGTGAAGATTAATTATGTTTACTTTTGTACTTATTCTAGAACTTTATAACTCAAGGTAAACAGAATTTTCATGACTTGTCAAAAAATAGAGAATAATTAACATCATTATGATACATTTTATAATAAAACTAAAAAGCTTCTGCACAGCAAAGGAAACCATCTACAAAATGAAAAGGCAATCTATCAAATGGGGGAAAATATTTGTAACTCATACATCTGATAAGGGTTTAATGTCCAAAATCATACAATTCTATAGCAAAAAAAGACAAAAAACAAAAAAGAGAGAGAGAGAGAAACCAATTTTAAAATGAGTAGAGGATCTGAATAGACATTTTACCAGAGAAGACATACAGATGGCCATAAGGTACATGAAGAGGTGCTCAACATCACTAATCATTAGGGAAATGCAAATAAACAACAATAAGATATTGCCCTACATATTTTAGAACAGCTCTTCTCAAAAAGACAGAAATAACAAGTGTTGGTGAGGATGTAAACTGGTGCAGCCACTACGGAAAACAGCATGGAGGTTTCTCAAAAAATTAAAAATAGAACTACCATATGATGCAGCAGTTCCACTTCTAGGTATTTATCCAAAAGAACAAAAATATTAATTCAAAAAGATATATGCACCCCCATGTTCTCTGCAGCAATGTTTACAATAGCCAAGCTGTGGAAGCAAACTGTCTATCAATGAATGAATGGGTAAAGAAAATTTTATACACACACACGCACACACACACACACACAATGTGTGAAGGAAATTTTGCCATCGGCAACAACACGGATGGCCCTTGAGGGCCTGTGATAAGTAAAATAAGTCAGAGAGAGAAAGACACATACCAGATGATCTCACTCCTATACGTATGATAGACATACCTAAATACATAAGCCAGATAAATGTATTAATGTAATTTTCTTAATTTATTTTTTCTCCATATATTAATATTCCTGGCTTTAAAAAACAGAGTTCAATATTTTTTAAAAGAAACCCTAAATATTCTGATAACAGCCACCTCTAAAGATAAAGGGACAAAAGATGTGCTTTTCATGGACATTTGCCCCATTTTCAGAACTAGAATTTGGACAATCACTATATTTATATCAAACTTCTAATTGGGAAATTTTTCTGAGCTTTTCCTTCAGCAAACCGCATATTTTAAGAGAAAACACCCCATCTAACAACACTGCATGTCCCTTGCATGGACCTCCTCTGCAGTGCTCTGCACAAGGCTCCCTTCACCTGAGCGTTCCTCAGGCTGTAGATGAGAGGGTTCAGCACTGGATTAAAGAGACTGTGAAACAGGGACAGTGCTTTCTCCTGCTCTTCCCGCTGACTGGAGTCTGGGACCATATAAACTACCATGGCTATGCCAAAGAAGAGTCCAACCACACAGAGGAGGGAGGAGCAGGTGGAGAAGGCCTTTACGCGGCCCTCCCTTGACTGGATCTTTAGGATGGCCCAGAGGATGCGTGTGTAGGAGACTAGCGTTAAGCACAGGGGGCCGACCAAGACAAACATACAGGCAGCAAGGATAACCACTTGGTTGATCCACGTGTCAACACAGGCCAATTTGAGGACAGACAGAATTTCACAGAAGAGGTGGTTCACTTCCTGAGGGCCACAGAAAGGCAGCCTTAGAAGGAGAATTGCATGTACCAGAGCCAGAATAAATCCACATGACCAGCAAGTGGCAGCCAGGACCGAGCACACTCTCCAGCTCATGATGACAGTGTAACGGAGGGGGTGGCAGATCGCGACAAACCGATCGTAGGACATCACCACCAAAATCAGGCACTCTGTAGCAGCAAAAGCCAAATACAAAAAAGTCTGCAGTATGCACGGAACAAAGGTGATGGTTCTACTCTGGCTCACTAAGTTTGCCAACATCTTGGGGACATTATTGGAAGCATAGGAGATGTCAATGATGGCCAGGTGTGAGAGGAAGAAGTACCTGGGGGTGTGTAGTCTTAAGTCCAGACAGATGAGCCCCAGGATCACCCCATTCCCCAGCAGGGTGAAGGCAAAGAACAGGGAGAAGATGCAGAAGAGAAGCATTTCCATCTGTGCACTGAGCTGGAATCCTACCAACGTGAATTCTGTGACCCATGACTGGTTGCTTCCCATTCCTTAATGACCGTTTGTCCAGGACTGAAGTGTGATAGAAAGGTCAGAGCTGGAGAACCAATGAAAACTGGTATTATCTCAACATGAGCTCAGAGAAAGGTTGTATCCTTGTCCTACTTGGTGGCTTCCCCTACGCCTCAAAATTGATTACCTTTTTTTTAACTTTTAATATGAAATAAATTTAAACTTACAATAAAGTTTCAAGAATTATGCAAAGAACTCCCATATACGTTCACCCAGAGTCATCTAAAAATTAAACAAGCAAAAGCCCCTGAAGTCTGAAGACACGTCTGTAAGAAACCACCCAGCGGGAAAAGGTGTCTGAGTTGACAGTCATGACTCTGCAATCATAAATCCACCCTTCTTACGTGGTTGTCCCACGCTTATGGGCGGTTCCATCATGCTGGCTCCCAAAGGTCCACGGATCCTCTTCAAATACCTCGGTGAAAATCTGCTTAACATCAGCTTCCTTTGGTTCATTCTTGTCTCAGCTTGATATTAAATACTGAGAAAGAAGAAAAACATTAAATGGAAATTAAGACTCCACAAAGCTTAAGTGCAACCAGACTTAAAATGTGTGTAGCTGTTTGGTTGCCAGTCTGAAATTCTCTCTTAGTATTATTCTCTTCTTCTAACTGCTACCTGAGCCATCTACCCTTTAATTTGAGGGAGCTGACACAGTTTTCTGTGACATTTGTGGTTCCATGTGAAAGAAACCACCCTAACACCGCTATTCAGACTTCCTTCCTGGACATCTTCACATCTTATATCATAAAGAACAAGAGCTACAGGTTTGTCAGGTGGTATCTAAATCTAGTGTTTTCTTCTTAAGTCCAGTTTCTTGCTTGAGAGGAACTCCTTTTTCTCCTAGGAGATGGTACCTGTAATTATTTCACTTTTTAATATATATTAAAGGGAGGGAAGATTTTTACCAAGTTGAACAATTACAAGTTAACAATATTTTAGCATAATTAATACCATATCACTTTAAAATATTGTGTAACTGTGTAGCACAGGGAACTATATTCAATATCTTGTAATAACCTATAATGAAAAAGAATATAAAAAAGAATATGTATGTATAACCGAATCACTATGCTGGACACCAGAAACTAACACAACACTGTAAATCAACTATACTTTGATAATCAATCAATCAATAACTGTTAAAAGAAAGTATTGCATAAATATAATGCCATTTTATCACACACGTCCTAAAGGCCAATAGAGCAGATAACGTATTCTCTCCCAGGTAATTATAAGTTAAATCTCTTAAAAGGATGGATATAATTTTAGTTCATACTTTTTAAAAAAAATGTTTATGAGTACAGGATGAATTCAGTAATTTTAAAAATGCTGAGAATTATTGTATACCTTGTTGCAGAATATCAGACTTAAGTAAATGTAAGTTCTCAGGTTGGGATGTATTGAGTTGGTGAATGCATAGGGGTCATGCAAAAAGGTTAGGTTGGTTGAAAACTGGGCCTATCATCACCCCCACTGCATAATCGTGAAGGGGTGCTGGGGTGGGGTCATGGCCCGCCTCACTTGAACCATTTTATTGCACTTTACAACAAGTTACCATAAAGAGAAAGGTGGCAGCCTGTTTCCTCTTTCCTGGGCCCCATTACAAGGCTAGTTGTTGGACAGCCTATAAGAGGGACCCTTTCTATTCTTGCGACTAGTGTAGATTCATAGGGCGAGGCTCTTCAGGCACCCATTCAATGTACAGGTTTGGTCAGATATAAAAGTTAAGAGTTACATTCTCACTGTGAAGATACCAATAATCCTCAAGATAAAACCAAAGATAAATAGGGGCCTTATATCAAATATCATTTATTTGAACTGAGATTCCCTTTCACCAAATAACATGTGTTATGGGTGGATAATATGTCTTGTACATCTTTATATCTTATAACAATTAGCATAATTCTAGGTGAAATGGGCACTCAGGAAATGTTTGTTAAATGGATGACTGTCATTTTTAGTTCAAAAAAATGCATATACTAAACATTTTTCTATTTGCCAGTTTCTATTGACCAAAGCATGGTTTCCATTTTGCTAGAAAAGTTCACAGGATTTGATCACTGGAAAATGAAAGAGAGACAAAAATCATAGATTCTTTCACTTCCATAAATATGATTGTATTTGGGAAGGTTCTATAAACGTGCATTGTTTGTGACATTGATTTTTGCTATTATTAAAGAATATTCCTATATTACATATAGTGTGAGATAGCAACTTCTGTACTGCAAAATTCTACTCAGACACAGTTGGATCAAAAAGCAATGTCTAAAACAAAAAATCTCTGAACATAAAGGACAGTAATATTGATGAAGGTAATTCCGTCTATTACTATTCAGTGGGAACATGTATCTATTAACTTTTAAGCCTAGTTATTCTTATGTCTGAATTAATAAATCTTTTAATCCCTTTTCATTACGATTACTACCATTTTGCTGTTAAAAAAACAAACAACATAAAAAATAAAATTGAAGATCGATTAAAACTCTTAAACAGACACAGTGCTGGAATAAAGAAAAAAATCACAAAAATGATGCCAAAAACTTCACCTTCCCAATAGAGTAAATAAAACAGTAACAGCTCTGACAGCAAAAGGTCTGCACAGTCAGCACGAGCAATTCTCTCCACCTGGGCAGTCCTGCAGCTCAAATGTTTCTTGATGTACGGAGTTTATTTACTGCACCTCTTGTCAGGAATGCTGGCACTCACTCTATCCTATTCCGTGATAGGAAAGGTATCTACAATGTGACTTCAAGTCTAATAAGCACCATGATAGGGTTATAACCTGAGAGGGTTCCAAAAAGAAGTAACTGCATGGCAAACTAACCTCTTATGTCAGCAAAGAAAATACGTACTGTAGCTGTTTCTAGAATTTTATTTTCCACCAAGAAAAGTTCCCCTGGACACCAATGTCCCCATTTAGGCTAGCTAACGTATAAAGTCACTTCATTAACTCAGCTATTTCAGAGCCTTATTGAGAGACAGTTCCTGGTGGAGCATTTTATTCCCTAAGCCCCTTCTCACTGAGACAGTTGTGCTAGCTCTGAGCATCACCACTCAGTTATCCTGGGAGATGGTCATAAGAGAGAGGTGGAGGGAGTTCAGGGTCCCCTGCCCACCGCACAGTAGGCCAAGTTCCTAAAGTAGGGGAGGGGGACATCTACCATTCTACTTACAATGCACAATATGAGCATGGAGGTAAGATCGCACAGAGATGTCACTCTTGTCCACATAGTCATGGTGATATCTGCTACTATCCTGTCCTATCTCACCTACATGTACTGAAAACCACCTCCCAGCATAAATTAATTTCTTCTGCACCAGGAGACATTAGCTCTCGATTTTCTCACAAGAATCTTCTTTGACCTAGAAAAAAAACCAAGGGGTAAGAAATGTACCTCTGAAATGGGTGTAGAATCCTGCCCCTTCACAGCTTTCAGAGGATTGAATCCCAGATACAGGAGGAGTTGCTCATTGGATTTGCTCAAGTTTCTTCAAAGAACCCCAGGAGCATGCTTTATTTTAGAGTCAGATAAATAGAAATAATCCTTGAGTCTCTACTGAGAATTCAGGTTCCCGAAAGGATCATGAGACATAATACTTTTTTATTTTCTCTCTAAGGGGTGGAGGGAAAACCCTGAGTTTTCTCTCTGGAGGAGAGCTAAGATCATGTCTGATTCTCCTTGGAGGAAAAATTCTAGGGAACAGGCAAAGCAGATACTGGCATCATCCTGTTTCTGCACATATTTTCAAGTATCTCAAGAGTTATAAACCTGAGACAGATGCAACAAATTACAATAGCCAGACTCTTCAATGATTCATTTTATGAATTCATGCTCCTCTATAAGCCCCATGAAGGTATACGATAAGCTGAAATGTTTAGATAGGTTGAGAGGTGGGTTCCAGTAGGGCCTGAGAAGGCAACCCTGAGAGAGAACAGATCCCCCAAGCCAAGATGGATCTCTGTCTGCAGAAAGGGTTCAGCGATTCAAACGAGGAAGGAGTCTAATATCCACTGGCAACCATTACTGAGCCCTTCTTATGTTTCAGAAAATATGCCAAATGCTTTATATTGACCACACAGTTTAATTCCATCACTGTCTTCATTTTACAGATGTGGAGACTGAAATTAAAGTACAAATTCAAAAATATATACAATATATAAATTATTTATATATATTTTATATGTTAACATAATCATGTATGTTAATATATAATTATATAGAAAAATATGTATGTTATATATAATTATATAAATATAAATTTTAAAAAGATAAAGATATCAATTACTTAAGTGTGATCCAGGGACCCCTGGGAATCTCCGAGAACCTTCAAAGGGCCCATGGGCTCAAACTACTTTCACAATAATATTGAGACACCTTTTGCCTTTCTCATTCTCACTCTCTCAGTGGAGTTTCCCAGAACCATCATGACATGTATTGCAACACATAGAATGCAGAAGATGATATAAAATCTAGCTGTCTTCTAAGCCAAACATTTAAAAATGTTTCAAACAGGTGAAACTTAACTATTCTTTTCATTTTTTTTTGTTTTGTAAAAGAGTAAGTTTTCATAAAAATACATCATTTCTGTTAACGTATAACGGAAATATTTCTAAATGAATTAAAAGTAAATATTTAATAAAATCTCAGCTTTAATTCCTAATATGACACACATCAGCAAATATAACCACGTAAATGAAATATGTTCGGGAGAGTTCAAAGAGGTCCTGATACCAAAGAGTTACAGTACCATTGGACTGCATGATAAATCATCAGTCCAGCAAGAGCCAGAGCTGGTAACGAATGATTTTTATCTCATACCAAAAGTATTTTAGTTTTCTAGTTGCTGCAACAAATTAACACAAATTTAAGGGCTTAAAATAACACATCTATTATCTCACAGTTTCCATGGGTCAGCAGTCCTGGTTTGGGTCAGCTGATTCTCTGCACACACCTCACAGGCTGAAATCAAGGGTTCTTTGTATTTCAAGGGAGAAGAGAGGCCAGAGAGACTTGAAATAATTGAAAATAATATAACTTGGGTTCTCAATATCAGAGTAATCCTCACCTTTATAATTCTCCTATGCCTTTCAATCTACATGATTTCCTTCTTTACATGGTAAACGTTTATCTATTGTAAGAACTCCAACTAGATCGTATACACCCCTTTATTCAATGTTTCCTGCAGAAATGCCAATAAAGGCAGTGGCTGAAATCTTCCCCCTGTCCTGTCTTCTGCCTGACCACTCTGGTGTCATCCTCACATGGCCCACCATGCAGGGCCACGCCTCCTGTCTCTAGGGCTTGACTGTATAATAAACTTAGTTTTTTCTTAAGCCTTTTGTGACCGCACTTGATTGACCATCACATTTTTAAAAATATAGAGCACACGGCCTGTGATTTGCATTTCTTGTTTCTTAATAGTGACTTGGATGAGCAGAATGATTAAGTTTGTAAAGGTCCAATATTTACCAATTTTTCAAATATTATGTCTTGTGCTTTTTGGATCATCTTTAAGAATCTTTGCCTACCCAAGGTCATGAAGATATTCATCTATCTTACTTTCTAAGGTCTATGGAGTTTCTCATCATATGTTTAGGTTTATAATATTCTATTATATTGTGGCATTATTACAGCACAAAGCAAAAAAGTCACCTACCATAATTCAGAGAAAGCAAAGCCCTTCCTCTCACATGTTGCCCTTTGATATCCCTCACATTGGCCTCTCCTTCCACAGCGCTCTCCTCAGGGCACCCTTGACCTCTGCACTCCTCAGGCTGTAGATCAGTGGGTTCAGCATAGGGTTGAAAAGACTGTAAAACAGGGAAAGTACCTTCTGCTGCTCCTCGGGGTGTTGAGATTTGGGGGCCATGTATATGACGATGGCACTACCAAAGAAGAGCCCGACCACGCAGAGGTGGGAGGAGCAGGTGGAGAAGGCCTTTCTGCGGCCCTCAGCTGCCTGGATCCTCAGGATGGAGAACAGGATGCGTGTGTAGGAGACCAGCACCAAGCAGAGGGGCCCCAGTAAGATAAAAACACAAGCTGAAAAGATGACAGTTTGGTTCAGCCTGGTGTCAGCACAGGCCAGCTTGAGGACAGACAGGATTTCACAGAAGAAGTGGTTGATTTCACGAGGCCCACAGAAGGGCAGTCTCAGGATGAGAACCACATGGACCAGAGCCAGGAGGAAGCTAAACACCCAGGAAGTGGCAGCCAGGACCGAGCACACTCTCCAGCTCATGATGACAGTGTAACGGAGGGGTGGCAGATCGCCACGTACCGATCGTAGGACATCACCACCAAAATCACGCACTCTGTGTGAGCAAAGGCTAGATATAAAAATGTCTGCATAATGCAAGGAACAAAGGAGATGGTTCTCTTCTGACTCACTAGATTTGCCAGCATCTTGGGGACATTGTTGGAAGCATAGGACATGTCAATTATGGCCAAGTGTGACAGGAAAAAGTACATGGGGGTGTGCAGTCTAGAGTCTAAGCAGATAAGCCCCAGGATGACTCCATTCCCCAGAAGGGTGAGGGTGTAGAAGAGAGAGAAAAGTCCAAAGAGCAAAGACTCCAGGGCTGGATCAACCTGGAATCCCAGCAGGGTCACTTCTGTGATCCACGTCTGGTTGCCGTCCATGCTCCTGGGCAGACAGGCAAGTCCACGTCCACGACTGGAAGGTCAGAGATGTAGGGCAATGAAGACACAAAATATTTACTGAATGTTACAAATTGACATTTACAAATGTATTACTTTGGACGGATTTTCTATAGTTTATTTTTAGTTGTATTGTTTAAACTAAATAGGTTTGCTCATACAAATTATCAAAAATTTCCCTTTGTATCAAATGGACATTAGAATCTTAGAACTTATTATAGATAAAATATATTTTAAGATAACATTATAGGATTTATTACTATATAGTCTACCTAATAGCATACACACATGTGCACACTTAAGTTGTTTGGAAGAAATCAAGTTTCTTGGTTTCCCTTCAAGAGTATTAGACCTTGGGACATTGTGCTTGGATACCAGAAATCGACACATTGTAACTGACTACACTTCAGTAAAAAAAGAGTATTAGTCTTGATTTTTAATGTAGTTAGAAGAGGGATGACCTTGACAAACCACATGCAGTAGGAGGTAGTGTCATTTTCTAGGCTTGCTTGACTTCTTGGTCCAAGATATGAAGTGATGAGGATCCTCTGTTCTTTATATGTTGCTTATGTACCCACTCAATTTCTCACATGCTTTTCTACCCATTTATTGGAGTTTTGAAATTCTCTTCGAAATAACTTCTCAATTTTGCAGTGGATTTATAACTTTGTAAGCCCCTTATTTTCAGAAGCTGACTAACACTCCCTTGTAATGTATTCTGGTGCCTCATTTGCATCTCCGATGTTGTAGTTTTATCCTGAGAGTTTTATTTGCTTCTTCATCAGCACTGGATACTGAAGTTTAGGCATAAATGAAAGAATTCTTGGCTATATGCGTGGAACACATGGGTATACTTGTCTTAAATGCAGTTAAATATCATAATATTTCTGCAGCCTTTTCAAGATTGCAATTCAAACGGGGAAAATGAATTTACATTAAGAGTGGATATATTTAAAGATGACAACCATACTCTAATTTTTTTTTTTTTTGGTTTGAGGGTTTTCTGTCTTTTTAATTTTATATAGAGACAAATCTCACAGCTAATCATATGTTCTGCTGTGACAGCATCTTTTGTCATCATGACATCTTCCCAGCTATGACATCTCCCAATGCCATCAAATTCCCTGAAGTCCTTCCTTATCGCCTGTTTCCAGCTGACCACCTACTGCTGTCCTGATGGCTTGTGAGGAGGTTACAGGGAGTGAGATCAACTAGAGCATCAGTTGGTTAGTTCTCCCTTGGGAGGTCCTCCTAGGAGGTGCCTGAGACTATCCAGAGGGGGACTGGTCATGAAAGGGATGGATGGAAACATCACATCACTTGGAGAAACCACGTAACCAGGTGCTGTCTCTAACTTTCCTTATGTTTTTTTTTCCCAGAAACAACCTGAACTATCATGTTTTAATTAGGTTAAAGTTTCAAATTCAAAAGAATATTTAAGAAACAATTTTGGTGTTTTCTTTCAGAAAACTTTAGATCCCTAATTCATATTTTAAAATTGGGATTTTATTATAGTGTCTTAAACCTACCACTTTCATTTAATATATGATAATGATTTTTATATATTAAATCAATACTTTACAGATCTTATTTTAAATTAGCAAAATATTCTATTATATCTCAATTTATTTAATTTCCTATTGTTGGAAATTCTTATTTCCTTTATGTTTAGTAGCACTGACAATAATAACCTTTTAAACTGAAGTGCTATCTATACGCATGGTTATTGTTTTAGGACATGTTCTAAAAGTGATACGGCCGATACTAAAGATAGATACCTGTCAAAACTTTTGATACCTGTTACCAACCTCAGTGTAGAATATTGGTACCAATTTCTCCCTCTGACAGGGTATAAGAATTACGCCTCTGTACCACAATATCACCAATACTGCGTAGTACCAATTTTAGCTTTTGCTAAATCAATATGTGAATAATTTTATACCATTTGAATTTATGTATCAACAATTCCTTAACACATATTCCTTGAGTGCAACACCTGTTCCAGCCTCCGATCTAAGCTCTGAAGGAAGAGCAGTGGATGAGGTGGAATATTCCACCAGGAGACAATGAAGAGCAGGGTGATATATCCTCCTCTAACCTCACATGTCCATTTAGTGGAGAAACCTCTCTAACCTGGATGGAATCACCTTGTGTTACCTGCCCCTCTCTTTCCTCTGACTTATATGACTTGTGAGACAGGAACAAGGAGCTGAGGATGCCAGATGCCCCTTCTCTGCTCTCCTTTTTTGTCATATACATTTCTACCCTTCAGGTTAAATCCTACAGGAGTATGTTCTGTCCCATTTGGGGGTGGGGTCGGCTAATGGTTGGGATTTGTTTTAAATTTTGTTAACGAGAGAAACCATATTTTCTCAATAAGCCTCACTAATAAAATATACTTTTAACTTCTACCTGATTTCTGCGTCTATTTCTCAATATATTTTTTCAGACTTGGAGCAAGATGAAGTTATGCTTAATTATACCTGTAAAATACCAGGTGTAAAAATAAATAATAATATACTTGTTCACATCAAAAAGTAGTGTGGAGGAAACAAACAGAAAAATAAATGAGGGAAACTGACCTGGTTTGAAGGGGCTCCTTTAGATGGGACTGTCAGGAAAAGTCTCCCTAAATAGGAGACACAAGGGTGAAATCTGAACGATGAAGGGGAGTCCACCCTAACAGCAGCCAAACCAGGCTGCTCCGTGCACAGGAGAACAGAAGAGACGGAGTCCTGGGCAGGAGGGACTTGGTGAGTCTTGGGAACAGAAAAAAATCCAATGTATCCAAACCATAATGACCAAGAGGTTGTAAATATTCATTGTGATCCTGCTATACTTTTGAAAGTTTGGAATTGATATACAGCTTATGAATTGGAGATGGATAAAATATCCGGCTAGTTTTTAGAACATGGAATATTATGCATCACCATTTAAAAGGATAATATGGGTCTTTATATGGTGAAATGAAAAATGTTATACGTAAGTCAAAGAGTGTGTATATAATATGTTTCAATTTATATTTTACAATATAAACACATCTATACTTGTGTCTGGGGGCCTATTTACAAATATGTGAGAAAATCCTGTAAGTTAAGCATCAAAGTGCTTATACTGATTAACTCCGAGAGCAGGATTACGCAGGGTCTTCCTTTTGTGTACATCGTTAGCTTATTGTTTGTTTGCTTTTTAATAAACACTATGCCTTGTGCAGGGGGAAAATAAGACATTTCCATTTTGGAAAAATCCAGTATGTAAAATAGAACTAAAGTTGCATGTTATTCTTGCTCAGTCCTGAGTAATACCAAGTTTAACAGAAATCTCAAGTTTAAGTAGATTTTCTTAGAGTTTCAAATGGGAGAAATAAGTGATCGCACTATGACAATAGTTAACTTTTGACAGGAAAGGGGAAATTAAAAACCTCAATCTCGTTTTTCTTTAGAAATTTTTTCTGTCCAAATAGAGAAAAAGATCAAGATTTTCTGTTGCCTAATGAGAAAAAAAGATCTTAAATCAGGTTGAAAATCAGTGCAACATTCACCAAAATGTGAGGAGGAGGACAAGCAAAGCCAAGCTCTGATGCTGCACAGGTCAACGTGACCTTTGTCATGCAGACAAGTACCTCTCAGTGCCCTTCACTTTTCTTACCTATAAAGTAGCTTCTGGGGATTTCAGGTTAAAAAACCAAAACACTGAAAATAATAAAACAAGTACCTATAAATTCAGAGTCAGAAGTGACAAGGAATTTGACTGTCATCTAGTCCAGAAATCTTTGCATCAATTACTTAGAATAAGACACTTAGAATCAGCCTGTTTGATAGAGGGATCACGTATCCAAGGTCAGCTCACGAAAACTTCCTCTTTCCCCAGATACCACCCCAGTGACACAAGCCAGCATTTGCCTCTGTGAATTCCCTTTATTTATATTCCTGGGGTTACCAGTGTGCTCACGGGTAGACACACCTGATCAGAGTGCCATGAGACTGCACATTTCAGAGGCGTTTGCCCTCCTGCACGTGCACATCTGTGTCTATGCCTACGTGGACTTGGTGTTCCTCTTACAAGCAGGTGGCCTCTTACACTAAGTTCCAAGGTCTTGAGTGAACACTTGACTGGAGCTCCCAAAATGTCAGCAAATTGTACTCAGTAAAATATCTTACCAAGTCACTGAAATGTTACTGAATTGATTTTATTTGAGCTGACAGGTATACTTTTAGTCATTCTTATTAATTGATTTATGTATAAATTCATGTAAACAGAACAAAATTAATGGATACATACTGCTGACTGGATTGATCCAAAGAGCAGATACAAAATGGGAAATTGTCCACTTTTCTGGACAATACAAATCCAATGACAGAATGGAATATGGCACTTTGGGGATACACCAAGTATTATGTTAATTAGTCCCTCTGAAGCAAGCTGAAAGGTTGGCTTAGAGAGTTCTTAATCCCTGGGATGTCAAGGGGATGGATATTTTGTGAATTTTTAAGTCTCATTTTGAATAAGCACATTCTGTCATTAAGGAAGCAAAGAATAAAATAACAGAAAATTAGAAAATTAATTCAGGAAAAGTCTCCTTAGCATTTCTTTAGAGCTATAAAGACAGAGGAAGTGGAAAGACTAAATTTCTTTTCAAGGAGAGTGTTTGAAGGAGTCATAGGAGACCTCCAGGAGGGGAAGTGTGGGTGAGAGCTGGAAGGGGAAAGACAAGCAGACTGAGTTGGGACCTGGGCCAAGGAGGCCTGCGTGAGCCTGCGATGGATCCTGGGACAGCAGCCAAGGAAGAGCCCAGGGTGCTCAGCGGTGATGTGAGCACCTGTGTTCCTACTGCACCCGGTGCAGGGATCTAGGATAGCAAGCATGTGGATGCTTCAGCTGTACCACATGCACAACATTAGCCTTCCTTTACCAAATGCCTAGAATCATTTGACTAATCAAAGTTCAAAATCCAAACACTCGTGAATTTATGTAAGATTTTTGGTAAGAAATTTTGAAAGAAACCATTAGCCAAGAAAAACCTATTTCCAAATGGCAGCAATAAATAAGGAAGCAAATACAGTGCCAAGTGGGTTGACTCCTTTCATCAGGTGTGAACTCCAGACAAACCATAGGTAACCCCGGATGTCACCTGCACTTTTGACAGGTTGGTAGGAAGGTCATGAGGAGACAGCTCTACAGTGGTGGCTATCAATGCACAATCATATGGATCAGCTCATTTTTGACAATGAAGGTAGCAGAAAAATACAGCATGAGGTGAAAGCATGTTTCTCCTTTTAAATATTGGCATGGCTTTATATTTGAATTTCGCAGTTCAAGAAGATAGATTCTTTTTTTTCACCTGAGAAAAAGCCTGTGACAGATACAATGAAGAGACAAACACCTGTAATGAAGAGGTCTTTAAGTGTCCACCCTGCTACACCTTAAAGAAAGGTCGTCAGTGCACAGAGTGAGAGGAAACGTTTCATGGACATACTGCTCCGCTTTCCCACAGCAGGAAAATGAGCAGGGACTGAAAAGAACAAGATCCTTGAAGAAGGATTAAAACTGCAGGGTCAACAGTGCTGGTCAGGGCATCACTCCCATCTCAACTGGGCAGGTGAACCATGTGAACTTGAGTCACTGAGTCTCACCCTCATTCTTTTTATCTGGAAAATGGTTACAATAGAGTCTAAAAGGCTAAAGTGAAGAATAAATATCACTAAACTGGAACACAGTCGGAGTTAAATAAATGTTAGTTCTTACTAATTGTACTAAAGGGACCACAATTCCAGGAAGAACATAAATCACTGGGATTAGAGATTGAACAAAATCATGGTATTGTAAACTCTTTCACATTTATCTTGTCTCTTTTTGGTTATTTTTGAGCTTAAATAGAAAAGACATCACTTTACTCTCATTTCTATTAATGTTTTTATATACTGATTCTTAAAATTAACTTTAAAAATGAATGTTAAGAAATAGAAGAGTCCTTTAAAGTGACCTCAATCCTCTTGGATTGAAGAAGAAAATATAGGTTTTAATATTTAAATGGCCATTCTGTTATGCCAAACATATCAACATGAAAGAAAGTAAGTCTTACGAGAAGAAAGGAGCCATGTTGAGGATATTTCGCACTGACCTAAATTAAAACTTTCTACTGTCACTCAGAGAGAGAACCCTGGGGCTGTCAAAGTCAAAACGCTGGGGGAGTACAGATTTGTCCAGTTTTCACACTTACTCAGAAATTGTTCTCCACCTCCATTAGTTACTTCAATACTCAGCTTGATCCTCATATATAGCATTGTGTGAAAAATTAAGAAACATGGAATCTGATCCCGACTTCCTGGGTTCAAACCCTGGCTTTGGTGCAGGCTGGTTTCGTGACTTCTCTGTGTCTCTCCATTCCTCAGTTGTCTCCCCCACCCCAGCTACAAACTGCAGTGGATAATAAGCCTTACCTCATGGGACATTTGAAAAGTCAAATGAGTTAACTTACATAAGCAACTTACTAAGTGTTTTAAGATGTATTATTAGAGATTGGAAAGCCATCATTGGAGAATAAATTCTGGATCCAGTATCATAAGGAAGCATGTTACAGAATCATAATATTCCTCTGCTCAAATAAAAAACAAAAGGAGAGTTTGTATGCCAACAGATGCTGGGGAAGCAAACCTCTTACCTCTGTCTTCACCATTTTTTATCTGTAGATGAGGCACCTGGGCCATGTGGTCCCTGAAGTTCTTTGTAGCCCTTTAGCCAGACCCTGTCCTATGTGGGTGGATAGCTGACTCCTCTTCTCTGATACAGTCATGACAAAGCCAAGAGCTGACACAGGAGGATGATGAAGGGGACACGGACGAGGATCCTGGAGGATCAGAGGCATGAAGGTCACGATAGGTAGAGGTTCCTAGAAATACCCTCAGGATCATAGTCTGAAGATAAGCTTAGGACATAGGGGAGGCTTTAAGTCCCTAGTACCTGGGGCCAGTGGTTTCATTCACTCCCCCTTTCCTGTTTCCACCTGCAAACCCTTCTAGGGACTAATGAACCCTCTTACTCACAGTGGTAGAATCAGTGTTCTTCTCAACATGGCCTGGGTCTGAGGAGAAGCCTCACGCAGATGGAGGACTGGGGCTGATGCTTCTCCACGGGGGCCTCATCAGAGATGAAGCCCAGACACACAGCTCTCAGCACAGAACTTGTGATGGACTTGCTTCGGCAAGTGAGGGCTTCTTCTGCATCACTTGAACCCAACCTCCTCCCTGCAGACACAAATAGTGACTCAGAGGACAGAACCATGTGTTATCACCTCTGCTCACATCCTCCCCAGAGAGATTTAAAGTGTTTGCTGCTTTCCTATCTGTAGGTGAACCAATGGGTGCATCTCACATGCTTATTCCTTTAGGTCTTTCAGTATCCCATGGGAATAGTGTGTACATTTTGGGGGGATTTGTGTGTGTGTTTGTGTTTGCTTGAGATTGGGTAAGGCCAGGATGTCTTTAAACTATATAAGCCCTTGAAACAGAAAATAGAAAATTCAAGACTGTGTCATATATTAACTTCTCTCAATACTTATTTTTATCAGTCTTAACTTGGCTCTATTCTCTAAATTCTCCTGTTTGTAGAGGAGAGGCCATATTTCTTGATCTGTCATGGGAGGGGCCCCATGGACCCTGTTAAGACATCATCTCAGGAAAACAGGTATCTCCCAGTGGAGAAAATGTTGTTGCCAAATAATCACCACCCATTTTTCACTTTCAGATACTTTTGATTTGGCAGTTTAGATACACCTCACCTTGTTTTAGTTTGCTCTCCTTTTCAAACATCATTAGATGTAAGAGCTATATTTTTCTTCATTGTGGGTTAAGCCCTACAGTTGAAATGAACATCTTTCTCTTGATCTGTCTTCCTGTCTCTATCTTGTGCACTAAGTGATAATGTTTGATGATTGGAAAGTCCTTTTAGTTCTAACTTTTTAAGAGTCCATCTCAATCTAGTGCTCTAGAGAGTCTTAGTTCTTAAACTGTGTTGGAAGGAGCTCATCTAGATAAAAGGATATATTTAATGTATTGGAGAGCAGAATAAGCATTTTAAGATGAGGTAAATCATGGTTAGTTATTTTCTCTTTGTAATCTATGTGTCCAATAGAGCCTCACTCCACTTACCTTCCTACTCTACAACACACATTCTCTATTTCACTCTGCTCCCCAATACTCCCACTCTTGAAATTCTTATTCCTTATTTCAAGGAATTACCCATTTGACTCCAAACATAATGCCAATCCTTCAAAGCACTCATGGTGACCATTCAACTATCTAAAACCAAGTTGGACTCCCTTCTGTGGTAGACTAAAAGCATTCAGAGCATCCTTCAAGGCTGTGCTTAATTTTTTTTTTTACTTTTTAATATTTTTATTGTTCATATTTCTTGTATTTTACAAACAAAACTTGATTATTATAGAAAAATAAGTTTTACTCACCAATAATCAGATAGAACAAAGGATAACAATTTGGTAAAAGTTCATTCATAATTACCACTTTTATTTCTTTTGATGATGATAATATGGTGACAATTAACACAGCTTTGTAGATACAAAGGGGTGTCACGATCCCTCTCCATTTTTTTTTTTTTTTTTGCTTTTAATCTTTGAATTGGCTAGAACAAAACCATTTACTCTGGAAAGTCTTAGACTTCTTGAGTCTACTTAACATTTATATTGATCAATATTTTATATTTAGTAAGAATATTACAAAGCACATTTGGCTCCATCATTAATGATGGACAATTATTAAATGAAATTCAATTTAGAGATAAGAGAGTTTGCAGATCACAAATACCTACAGCTGCACCTAAATATCATTTTAATATTTTGCCATCTCTGAGACAGAAATTCTTCCTACACAGAATTGAGTCTTTTCTTATTTTTTTTAAAGTTCCCTTAGCACATAGAATTTCAATGTCATTTCTGAAAAAGATAAATGTTATAAACAATGATAAGAAATTAGAAATGTTGATGACTCTTTTTACTGTAACTTCTGTCACAGTACACCTTTTTAACTATAGGAAGCTATTGTAGGATGTGTTCCACCAAAACAAGGGAGTAAACCAAGAAAGAGAAAGATATGAGATTAACATGCTAAGGAGCGCAAGGCAGGGTAAAGGCAGATGGGATAGCTAGAAAGCAACCAGTCCAGAAAGAAGAGATGGATATATCACTGACGTGGCTGAGGAGGTTTGAAAGGTGGAGAAAGCCTTATCCACAGGCACAAAGAATCCAAGCAGAGGGGAAAAGTAGGCAATCAGTTAACACCACCTTTATTACTTGCAGCTGTAAGCCTTTAAAAGGGATCCCACTGGTCAAGAGACAAAATCTGCAGTCCTCTGACTCACATCCTAGGGCTAAACAGGAGAGCTGCACTCATGGTACCTTCTTTAAAGTCTCCTCCGTTCTTTACCATCCTCTCTCTCCACCCACTTTTAGGGAAATAATGGAATGTTTTCATTGTAAAAAGGGCGTAAGCTCGGTAATACAAAATAAAGCAATTCTAAAAAATAGTAAGGAAAAAATCTAAAAGTATTCCAAATTGAATCACCTGAACTGCTTCTTATGATTAATATTCCAGAGATTTCTTCATGAATATATACAGGTTCCAGGCTAATAGGACAGATAGACAAATTATTTAACAAAAACGTAATCACAGGATATTTTAGGAAAGTATTTTAGCTGTTATTTTTTGTGTAAAGGGAATATTTCCTCAGCATGAAATTAAGTTAAGCAATCCAGCAAATTACACCCATATCGCCCACACACTTGGTTAGTGGAACCCTACATACCTCTTTGCACTCAGAGAACTATAAGGCTAAAAAGATAAATAGATAATGATAAATATTTTTTATAAAAATTGATTCATATTCCTCATGCTATTTTTATGTATATACAGGTGTACATATATAAGCATTTCTATGTAGCAGAAGGAAAAGTATCTACTATGTACTAAATATATTTAGTATACTTAAATACTTTATCTACTTCAGAATCCTTTTTAACTGAATAAATTCTTAATGCAAGTTCCTTGATATAATTTTTCATTGTATTTAGAGGTTGTAGCCATTAGGTTTTAAACATAATGCATTATTTTGAGACAGTATCAGCTAGACCCCTAGAACTGAAGGATGAGAAAATTAGCACACTTCAATTTCATTCTCAAGATTTAAGAAGATTTGCTTCAGAACTTAAGCCATTTGGCAGATATTGTGGGTTTTCTGCCCTATAATATATTTTATAGGGCAGAAAACCCACTATATATATGGGTTGTCTGCCACACTATATATATATAGTAATTAGCCCCTTCTTTGCTGACCTACTACTGATTTCCTCCAGGTATTAAGTGGTAAAGTTATCAGAGAAAGGGGCCTCACTCACAGGGAACTGATCGAAATCAAGCTGTCAGCTTCATCCTCTTTTTCAGTAACTAGTTCAGAGATGGCCATTTGTCCCTATTTGGTAAATGGAATACAGGGGGAAATTTACTGAGAGAAAACAGTTCAGGAAAACATTTTCTTTCCTGATAAAAAGGAAACATTTCTTTGCTTCTTTATCAATTTTAAGTATTGTTCTGTCAGAAAAATTCTCTGACCAAATATCTGAAAATGGTTCATCAACCATATTGCCACCTTCTACCCCCCAACCCCCCCCCCAATATTTTTCATGGTGCTTTGATTATTTAAATTTATTTTGTAAACTGTTTGGGGAATTAAATATCTCATTTTCTTTCAACTCTTATCTTGCCTTTATCCTCCTTTGGTGACTTTGATGACTCTCTTAAGGTTGGAGGAGAGACATGTCTGTGTTTTGTCTGGAATCATTGGATCCTTAATGTGAACTACACTTGCACACAGGGTTAAGCATAGCATTATTACAGGGTCTGAAGTTAGACTGCCTGTGTTTTAGCTCTAACCTTTTCATACACTGTCTCAATGATCATGGGTAAATTATTCAAAGTCTCTATTCCTTGATGTTTTTATGAGTAAAGTGCAAATTTTAAAAAGACCATAAAAATGTATCTGTGTCCCCTCTAACTTCTCTGCTCCATGGTTTCAAGAGGACTGTGGGAGACGGTGGGTGTGTTTACCCTTTCCTGGGGATGCCTGTTGGTCAGTTTGTCAACAGAGATTCCCTGAGGGCCTTGTCTGTGCCTAGTTCTGCTCTGAGTGCTATGGACACAGCTCTGAGGAAGCATACAGTGATCTTCTGTGTTAGAGATAGTAAACTGAGAAGTTATGAAGAAATACAAAGAAAGATAACTTCAGATTAATAATACCCTGAAAAAGATACGCTTGAGTGATATGGTAGAAAGTCACCTAATCAAGACAAATGAGACTCTCTGAAATACGCTCTCTTTGAAGAGGTGATGTTTGAAATCTGATAACTTAGAAGATCTAGTAGAAGAGGATTCTCGTCTTTTTCAGTCTTTTTTAATGCTCTTTATTAATAGACTTTCTTAAGTCCAATCTAGTCAAATTTATCAATGTTTTCTCTGCTGGCTAATAATTTTGCATATTAATTTAAAAATCCTTCCCCTTAAAGTCTTCTAAAGCTTTATAGTTTTGCCTTTGACATTTAGACCTTGAGAACATCAAGAATGAGCTTTCTGCATTCATGCTTACTGATTTCTGCCAGAACCATTTTCTGCAAATCCCTTCCTCTCCCAGGGATCTGCGGTGCCATATCTCTCATACAGCAAGTGTTTAGAATGACAGAATCTGCTTCTGTGCTTTGTATTCTGTTCAGTTTGTTTATTGGCCAATTCCTGGATGAAGACCACACTGCTTTGCTTATTTGCACTTCATGGTACATTTTGTTGTGAAATCCTCCCACTTAGCATTTCATCCTTTTTTAATGGTGCTTGGGCTAGCCTTTGCTATTTACAATTTAGAATCAGCCTGTCAAGTCCTGCAGATACCTACACATTCTTCTAAGATATCACAGAATATTGAGTAGAATTACATTGAATATATTCATCAGTTTGAAGAGACTGAATCTTTGTAATATTATGTCTCCCAATCCAAGCACCTGGCATATCTCACATCATATGTCTGTGTATTTAGTTACCAGAATTTCTCAATAATTTTTTCTAATTATCTCTTTATAGTTTTGTACATCCTTTGTTAGATTTATTTTTAAGCACTTTAAACTTAAGTTCTATTGCTTATGGTAGCATTTTGTAAAATTCCATTATAATTATGAAATATATCAAGTCAATTTGTTATTATTTTATTTATATTGGGGGTAAATCTTTAGATTGTAAAGAGTGTTATCATGAATGGATGTCGAATTTTGTCAAATTTCTTCACTCTACTAATATGTATCCTTTAATTTGCTAATGTGACACACTTTTTTTCATTGTTTGAATGTTAAACAATTACTGCATTTTCAGGATAAAAACTTTATCATAATTTAATTTTACTTTTATGGACCTGTTTTACTAGTATTTTCTTTAAGATATTTGCATCTGTGTTCATGACTAGGATTAGACTGCGATTTTTTGTTTCATAATGTTTAACTCAGGGTTGCTATCAATGGCTCAAACCAGAAGAGTATTTCTTTTCTCATTTTATAAGAAGTCTAAAGATAAACAGTACTGGGTTTGTTAAATTAATAAATTCAAAGAGGGACGTCAGGACCCAGAATCATGAGGACAGGCTCACGCACTCAGGATATTCCACACCTTCCCTCACCCTCATTTCTTCTTCCCCAGAAATCTCCTCAAGACACCTTTCACCTCTGCATTTCTCAAACTGTAGATCAGGGGATTCAGCATAGGGTTGAAAAGACTGTAGAACAACGATAGAATCTTCCTTTGCTCTTGAGAATGGCTGGATTTGGGGGCCATGTACATGACGATGGCACTGCCAAAGAAGAGCCCGACCACGCAGAGGTGGGGGGAGCAGGTGGAGAAGGCCTTTCTGCGGCCCTCACCTGCCTGGATCCTCAGGATGGCAATCAGGATGCGTGTGTAGGAGACCAGCACCAAGCAGAGGGGCCCGACTAACACGAACACAGAGCCCACAAAGAGGACAGTTTGATTGAGCCTGGTGTCGGCACAGGCCAACTTGAATACGGATATGATTTGACAGAAAAAGTGGTTTATTTTTTGTGGTCCACAAAAGGGTAGCTTCAGAATGAGAGAAATATGGACCAGAGCCAAGAGGAAGCTGAATATCCAGCAAGTGGCAGCCAGGACCAAGCACACTCTCCAGTTCATGATGACAGTGTAATGTAGGGGGTGGCAGATCGCCACGTACCAATCGTAGGACATCACCACCAAACTTGTACACTCTGTGATGGCAAATGCCAAATACAGAAAAGTCTGAAGTATACACGGAGCAAAGGAGATGGTTTTCTTCCTCATTATAAGATTTGCCAGCATCTTAGGGACAGTGCTTGAGGCATAGGCTATGTCAACAATGGCCAGGTTGGAGAGGAAGAAGTACATGGGGGTGTGCAGCCTGGAGTTCAGGCAGATGAGCCCCAGGATGACCCCATTGCCCATCAAAGTGAGACTGTAGAAGAGCAAGAAGAACCCAAAGAGGAAAAGTTCAAATTCTGGGTCAACCTGGAATCCCAGCAGGATGACTTCCGAGATCCATGTCTGATTGCTTCCCATGTTCTTCTGACAGGTAAGTAAAATACTGCACTTAGGACAAAAATTTTAGAGCTGAGGGGTAGAGAAGGAAAGAGAAATTATATGCTCATACAGAATGAGAATTTATGCCAGAGGCCACAAATCAGTAATTCATGGCTCTAATCCTGACCATAGCCCTGTGATGTTGATCTGAAAATTGGTTTTTTAGTGATATTTAAAATGTTTACCTTTTGATCAATTTTAAAAATTAGTAGATTTTGCATAAAAATTGGGATCACTGTCTTCTTTTAAAAAATGGGAGATTTTTATTTTCTTAAAATTCATTGTAAGCAATAGTCAGCTGAAGCTAATGAGAAGATAGTGGCAGATCTTCTATCATTTACCAGTTTTCACTAATCTCTATTTTCTCCCAGAAACTGAAGCTTAATGATGCTGAACAGTTTTTTCATTGTACTTACCTTATAGGTTTATATTTCATTAAGAAGAAAATGAATATTTATGCTCAAAATGAGTCCTTAGGTTCTCCTATACTTCAAACATACGGAAATAAGATGCAAAATGCATACCCCCAAATACATAACAGAGTTTAAAATGAGACAATTCTTCTATGTATCAGAAATTAATCAAAAACATGATTTTTTCCAAGTATGAAATCAGAAAAATCATACCTAGAACTCAGCTTTTACGGCGTCAAGACAAATTTTGGAATATGGGTACCAATATGATTGACTGAAACTAAGGGCTTGGGTTGGGTTCATAAAACAAGGTCAAAACTAAATAGAAAAACAACACAGCTATTGGGCCGCTGGATAAGGTGTCTGTCAGGAAGTCACTATGTGCTGGCTCTGTCATTAGATCTCCAGCGCCTGAGACACTGTTTGGGACCTAATTCTGTAAGAGGGGCTCATGGAAGCAGATGAAGAACATAAAAACTCCAAACCACAAGACAGGAAGAAAGAAAAGGTGGAAAGATCAACCTGAAATAAAAATACTAGTAAAAACAGTCTTTCATTCAAAATGTGAGCCTAAAAAACACAGTTTGGAAACACACAAATATCATGCTGAAAAACAAGGTCAACAGCAGAAACCTGAATTCATTCAAGATGAAATTAAATGTATAAAATTATCTTCCAAAGACTCTAACATAAGTAAGAATGGTTAAGATGTTCCATTAGATTAATAAAGGCACAATGTTTACTAAATGGTTAATAAATTAAGAAAAATAAACAAAGAAGCCAGGAAAACACAATCAGTGTAGAAAAAGAGATCAACGACAGACCTTTGAAATAAGAAATATAACCACATAATTTTTAAAAAATCAATAAAGAGGATAATTTCCAGACCTAGAATCAAGGAGGGAAGTAGAACTTTGGAAGGTCACATTAAGAATCCACTTGTCCTGTAATACAGACAGACAAAGGAATAATATTTTGAAGGTGGAGTTTAAAGACACAAATAATAGATTAGAGGCTGCACTTAGACATAATAAAGTTTCCAGAGCAAAAACTGAATGGAGAAAATGAAACAGTATTTGAAGAGATTTCACCATAAACATTTCAGAATTGAAAACAGACCTAAGTCCTTAAATTATATTCTTTCCGTCTAATAAGTGTAATACATAAGATAATTGTACACCCAAGCAAAATGAAAATTTTTTCATAACTGAAGATGACATAAATCTTTAGATTAAAAATATACTCAGAAAACAGAATAGATAAATTTAAAAAATTATTAAAGAATGTAAATTCTTAACAATTATTTCTGACTGTTGTCTTTTCTCCATTCTCTACATTTCACTGTGTCTAGAACTTCTGGAAGTTCTATTCTAACAGCATTGTAGTCAACTAACCTATCTCATGGCTCTTAATTACCCTTTCAGATTTCTTCTCTTTTTCTCTCTTCACCATGTTTTAGGCATTTCATAACTATATTTAAAATGCACATTTATGTGAAAATGAATATATGCATGTATATGCATGACTGGAATATTGTGCTGTACACCAGAGATAGACACATTGCAATTGACTGTACTTCAATTTAAAAATAAATAAAATGTACATTTATTATGTGACTGACACCAAGTTACCATTTATTCCATCTATTTTAAAATTTTAATTATTGTTTTTCTTTCCAAGATTTTTATGTTGATTCAATTTTTTGATAAAGTGCGTTGATTTATTTTATCTTAAATTTAAAAAATTGTGATTAAAATAAGTTGATTCTTCTTACATCTATCGTTCTTGGATCATTATAGTTTTTTTTGTTTCATAAGTTTTGTGATTTTTAATAGAAGCTATAATTATATTTGTCTATTAGGCAGTTTTTGCTAGACTTTTATAATGTACTTTTTTCAAGATTAAGAGGAAATATTAAAAGTTAGCAAGGGTAAAAATAATTACATACATAGGAACAACAATTCAACTGAACATGATTTCTTATCAACAGCAAAAGATCTAGAGACAATAAGCTGCTGTCTTCAGTGTGCCAAGAGGGGGTCAGCTGTCATTCTAAAATTTTATGTCTTCAAGAATTAACTTGAATGAGTGAGATAAAAGTAAAACTTTATTGATGTGCAAATAAGAAAGTATTGCAGACCTAGAGATCCTCAGTATACTATTAAAGAATATTCCTCAATAATAATAAAAGGCAACCCACAAGTAACTCAAATATGTATATATAAATAATATTGATGTATAATTTGAAAAAATACACTAATAAATTTTATAACCTAAAGATTATGAAATAATTATTTTGGTATTTTAAAAGGGGGGAATTAAGTCTTTTAAAAATAATGAGTAAATGGAGAAAGGCGTGTTAGATAGGTAGAGTGCTAATATTATTGATGAGAACTGAAGCCCTAAGTCATTTTAAATCTGTAAGAATCAATTAAACTTGGATATTATCAATTCAGGGAAATCATAAAAAATAGACATAAAATATATGGTTCCCCAAATTACAAGATACATAAAAAGAAACTAACAGCATTACTAATCCAACAGCAGGCAGAAGGCGAAAAAGGAGAAATAAAGAAGCAAATAAATTTTTTGATAAACAGAATATACAAATCAAGCTGTATTAATAAGTGTATATATGTCAACTCTCACATTATATGTAAATGTAAGACACTAAAGGAGTTAAACACATTAGAAGAAAAAAAAATCAAGTTACAAAACACTTACAAGAGCCACACCTAAACTACCTAAACATAAGTACAAACATGCAAACTCTCTCTCTCTCTCTCTCTCTCTCACACACACACACACAAACACACACACACACAAAGGTCAAATATGAAACGACGTAAGAACACATTTGAGCCACATAGAAACTGGTGGCAGCAATATTGGTATGGCGCCAAAGCACTTATAGGCACATGGGAACTACTATAGAACAACAAGGAAAGGAAAAATCCACCAAAAAGGTAAAACTCAGGATCTGTTCCCTACAAAAAGACGTAACACACCTCCAATAGAAAGGAACTTCATTAATCTGAAAAAGAGTATCTCCCAAACGTACAGAAACATTATATTTAATGGTGAAATAATAAAAAGCTTTTCCTCTGAGTTAGGAAATAAACCTAATGAACTGCATCAACACCCCTTTTATTTAATGTGGACTCAGTAAGTAGCCAGCAGTAAGGCAGAGAGAAGTAAAGGATAGGAGAATTACAACAGAGAATATAAAATATTAATTGTGCACATCGAAGAAAACTCTGTAGGTAAGCTGTTGAAATTAATAAGTGAATTTACTCACTTATCCTCTGGATCCAAGGCCAACGTACAAAATGAAAAAATGTGTATGTTTAAAGATTGGAAATTTTCTAAAGATTCCAAATTTTTCCCAATTCATCTATACTTTTAATGAAGTAAATTAGAATCCTAGCAAGTTTCCTTTATCTGTGGAAATAATAATCTTATTCTAGATGTTGTATGTGAACATTCAAATGATCAGTGATAGCCAAGGAAATCTTCAGAGTAAAGAATGAAGTAAAAAGACTTTATTGACTGTGAACATATAAAGCCATCACAGTTAAGTGAATGTGTTATTGGGGCAAAGATAAATAAACCAATGAAACAGCCTGGTTAACTCAGAAATTCAGAAATACACACACACACACACACACACACACACACACACACACACACACACACACACTTGCTCTAAGACAAAGGAGCCGCTGGTATTTTCAATAAATAGTACCGTGTTGGCTGTCTATCTACGAGGAAAAATCTAAGGCATAGTCCCTACCACACGTGATACACAAAATAAACTTCAGGTAGGTTTTAGATCTAAACAGGAAGGATATGATCATCCTTCCAGAATACAAATTGGAGGGTCTTAGAGTAGCAATGTTTCTTAAACAGAATTCAAACAAAGAAAAGATTGTCTCATTACCATGTTACACACTGGCTGGATTTTCTTTGCTTTTTATATTTTTAAAATTTAAGAATAACAGGTTTTCACGTTATTATTTAGAAAAACCATTTCTCAAACATGACTTAGAAAAAAAGTATATATTTGAATTTTTGAAGTTTTCATAAAGCAAATGTTGTCACTGAGCATGATGCCAGATACAGAACAGAGGTGCAACGGAGAAATTGGTTTCATAGTAGAACTTTCAATCTTATTTCTACCATCGAATACTTTCCTCTAAGCAGTGATAAGGCACAGTGGAAGCCATGTAAGTCCACTCTAGGACGTGAGAAACAGTTTCGCTGGGATCAGAACAACTATCCCAACAGAATAAGCCGGGAACACCAAATCAGGAACAGCTAATCTGGCACCTCTACCAGCTTTGCTGATACAGGAAAAAAATAATAATGGGATTTTTATCAAATAGCTGTAAGATTTCTCCCTGCCACTTAACCACTTATTACCACCTCCCCACTGAGCAGCAAAGAAAAGGAGGTCAATGTCCCTCACTTCCCTGGCAGGAGGACATTTCCAGGATGCAGTAGGAGCAGATGGTCCTCAGCAGAGGAAGAAATGAAAGGTAGTGAAGGACAAATCACACAACCCCTCCAGCTTCATCATTTGTAAAAGGAGGCAACAGGGTTAAATGACTCTTGTGCCCTTTCAGTTTCATACCATGACTCAGGGACGGCGAGTTTCAGCAGCCCGTTCCCGTCAGCGTGACCGGGGAGGGGCTCTGACCAGGATAAGTAAGAAACCTATGTTTAGACAACACGGGCATCAGATGTTACTCTGAGACCCCAGCACAGCACAAGAAAGGGGTCTGCACAAAGGTGGCTTTTTCTTCTTCCTAAAGCTGATGATCTCTGCCAGCCTTCTGCCCTGCTCTTCTGTAAACCATTAACCAGGGTATAAATAAAGATTTATACAATAAGGAAGGGTAATACTATTTCTGATATTTTTTTCTCAATTTGAGCTTGAATGTACGGGGAAACTCACAGAGATGGGGAGTGGCTGGAGCTGAGGCGCCTGCTCCCTAAAGCAGGTGTGGTGGGCTATGAGCCTTAGATACACTTTCTGCTCTGACCAAGAGGACAGGATGGAAGGATGCTCAGGAGCTTCTAGGTGTGAGGGCTTTATATTCTGATGACCTAAAACCAACCCATTCCCCAGAGACATACCTGTGGAGTCCAGGGGACAATTTGCAAGGCATCTTCTCACCATTCTGTCTGTCTTTCCTACAGAGTAGTGTAAAGCCTGTCCCTCTCTTTTTGCCTCTCCTGCTTTGTTATCAGTGAGTGTGAGTGTGTTTGTTCCTTCTTGTGCAGAGAAGTAAGAACTCAGGAAGAATGGCAGGGGTGAGCCTACTCAGGGATCTTGGTATGAAAATTTCACAGGGCTAAGTCGTATTTTAGGAATTATGTCACATAGTACAATCCCCAAGTATTTGGCCTCATTATGTACTTGATCTTCAAGTCGTGTCTTCCTCAACAGCCCCTTTCAAAATGATTTAAATCTCATGACGTGGTAAGCGTGAACCCCAAGGAGCTTGTTAAGACAGCTCCTCGGAGGACCGAATCCTCCCTAGAGAATGAACGATCTTTGCCATAAAGTGTTATTGTAAAATGAATTATCAGAATTTTCCATTGCAAGTGTTTATTTTTACTCAGAAACTCACAGATAATGAACCCTGCTCTCTCATAACTGGAGCCTGTGAAGTGGCTTTAGGAACGCTGGATTTACTCTCCTGAGAAAGAAAGTCAGTGGGCACTGCTCCTTCCCACTGATGTGCAGCAGGCAGACATTCTTTCTGGACCACTGCATTTGGGGAAGAGGCCTTTCATGAGCTATTAACTTCTGTGCTAACAGCATACATACTGTACTGAAATCCCTGAGACTGATGAGGTCTTGTAAAAAGCAGATAGAAAATACAAATGTTGATACATAAACTTTTACACCAGGCTTTATTTTAGGGGAACCCAGGATGATGGAACCACTAAAGTTACTAAAAGCAAGTGGTAGAGAGATCTCAGTCTAAGATGTAAGGGCATTCTCTGCCTCTGGAAAGGCAGGGTCTCTGTACTTCTGTTCCCAGTGGAATATAAAGGAAAAGGAAGACAGGTAAGAAAAAGTAGGTATCAGACGCATGTACGTCCAGGCTTTCTCACTCTGGTTTGAAATCACAGATCGGGGGTTATTAGATATGATAAGAATAAACCTCAAAGCATAGGACTATTTCTGTACACTCCCCATTAGTACCTCTGGCTGGAGACCAATGCGGAGAGAAACTGCATAAAACATCACAGAAGGGTGAGCAAGGAGAGATGAGTGCTCAAGAACTGACTTGGCTGGATCCCTGAGCCTGAGACAGCTCTGCTGGACCCTTGCGGCCTCCATGTTTTCTGGAAGGGATTTGAATAATGCTACATGCTCCTAGATGGCGGATGCCAATGGTAGGAAAGAGTGGCCAGAGCTTTCACTGGGAATCAGCATGATACAGGCGAAACAGCCTTGCACATGAGTGTTTCAGGGTGGTCCAAGAAGAGATCAAAATGGAAGACACAGTCATATCTCACAGAGGTTCATAGCACCAGCAAGGGGACAGAATGAGGACGAAACAGCAAGAATGTATAATGGATACCAAATAAATATACTAAGAGAACATAATTTCCACAGCCCCATACTTCAGGATCAAAGACTAGACAGGTCCTGAAATAGCTCCAGAGAGGCCAAATCTCAGCAGAAACCAGCCGGCACTCACCAAGGACCAAACAAGCCTCACAGGAGAGACTCGTACATGGACTAGGATGCGAGAACATGAGGAAGAGGCTCTTTAAATCAGGCAAGACAAACAACTCTTCCACCCCTTCAATAGAAGTTAATATCCATGGTGTCCCAACACATGTATATGGCCTCACCTTCCCCACTCCTCAAACCTCTCATTGCCGATCATTAAGAATATTAAGCTAATCACAAAAGAAGAAATAAGTTCTGTATTCTTGGTTCAACTGTTTAAAAGAAAAGAAAAAAAAGGCTTGTGATCCTGTAATACATGTATGTATGTATACCATGATCAGAATAATGCTGGTCTCCCTTATTAGACTGTAAACCGATATAGGTAAAAGCTGCACATACAGATGAATTTTTGTAATTTTGACTTATTTTTAATCCATGTACTTTTAAACCTTTTTTTCCCCATATTTCTCGAGAGAATTGAGATTGCAATGGAAATACACTATGAATTATTTACCTTGTAAATTATTTGACATCCTGGCATTTCGCATCAAGTAAAAGGCTAAATTTTTTAACATTGCTGCTTCTTTCCAGTACAGTGGGGAATCTAATTTTCTTTTGTCTCATTTATAGATCGTAGTCCTTGTTCTTTGAAGATATGGTAATGTAAAGCAGTAGATAATGTTAATACCTATCATTTATTAAGCTCTCATTATGAGCCATGGATTCTGCTAAGCATTTTGCATACAGTATTTCTTCTTATCTTCACAACAAACCTGTGAGCTTGGTTTTAGCAAACTCATTTTACACATAATAAATCTAAATTCCAAATAATTTAAGTCAATTGCACATCTAGCAATCGGCAGAACTTTGTAAAAACCAAGCTCCAGCTGAGCTCAAAATAGACATACTTTTAAAACTTTCTTGGTTATGGTATAAAATGTCTGCATAACAGATGTCCTTACAAAAGGGATGTCCTATAAGAGAGAAGTCTATATATTTTCTTCTTCAAAAGCAGTTATCCACAGACAAAACATTTTATTTTAAAAGTTGACTATTTCCCTTATATATGGTTTAAGTATTTAAGAGGTTTAATTTAGTATATAACTTGAGGAAAGAATGGAAAAAACAAAAGAAAAGTCTCTCTATATCCCTTTCCACTACTTCTTAATTATTTTCTATCACTTCATAATTAAGTGTTGTCGTTTTATGTTTGATTATTTACTTACCTCAAAATCTCTTAATTTAAAATCAAATGCTTCCAATAATTTATAGTTCTCGCATCATTACTCAACAAAACTTCACAACAATTACAGCCTTTTCTTTTTGCCACGATATTTTCTCCAACTTTTGGTCATTTCCATGGGAGAAAACTGACCAAGCTAACGAGAGAAAACATAGAGATCTTTCAGGGACTTTCAGTTACTTTCATTCTGCTCTCCCCTTCTCAGCTCCACCGTCCATGAATCTCTACCTCACTCCACAGTAGAGGAAAAGGTGACTGAGAAAGCTCCAATATGTCTGTATATTTATTAGCATGACAACGTTTGGGGCTTTCCTGTCGCTGTTAGATGCATCACAATTACATTCTTAATTCTCTTTCCCTTGAAGTCACGGCTCATGCTCTTTCTAGCTCAAGCTGGTTATGCCTTAGAAAACATCACTATCATGGGAATATAAACAAATATTTTAAATGTAGATTTATTTTTGAAAGAGATGACAGCTGTTGAATTTAAAATATTTAAATAACTACTATGGTATAAATCTCTCCTAACTCCTGTCTCTTAAATGTGCTTCTAATACCTTGCTTTATTCTGTAAAATTTTGTCTATAAGGCTTGATTACAGAAAAAGTACTCACATTCATTTCCTCTTATTCAGACATTTTACACAACCATATTAAAAGTGTGTATACTATTTGGAAGCTCTTGTGCAGCACTGGCCTTCAGTGCCAGAGCCAGGAAAGTAGGCTGGGCTTTCTCGGGGGATAGTCACAGGAAATTTCAAGAAGTTGAAAAATGCCCTAGAGAATGTTTATGTATCTGTGTAGTCATTGGATGTGATGACTTCTCAGGTCCCTTTAAACTCAGTCCTTATTATTCTCTAAGGCTTTCATCAAGTTCTCTCTTTTTCAAGCATTCTCTTCAGAGCAGCTTTGACTTCTTTGTTCCTCAGACTATAGATCAGGGCGTTGAGCATGGGATTGAAAAGGCTGTGAAACAGTAGCAGATATTTCTTCCGCTCTTTGGGGTCCCCATAATGGGGTCCAACATACATGATAAGGGCTGTGCCATAAAAGAGTCCAACCACACAGAGGTGGGATGAGCAGGTGGAGAAGGCTTTCTGGCGCCCCTCCCCTGACTGGATCTTTAAGATGGTACGTAGAATGTGAATATAGGATATTACAATCGGGGAGAATGGTCCCACCAGCACAGACACTGCCCCAGCCAAAACCATGGTCTCATTAATGTGGGTATCTGCACAGGCAAGCTTGAGAACAGCTACAATTTCACAGAAAAAGTGATTAACTTTATGTGGTCCACAGAAGGGCAATGGTAGGAGTAATGCTAGGTGTACTAGGGCCAGGAGGACTCCTAAAACCAAAAAGTCACTGCCAGCATGATGCAGACTCTCCAGCTCATGATGGCAGAATATCGGAGTGGGTGGCAGATGGCCACATACCTGTCATAGGACATCACCACCAGGAGAAGACATTCGGTGTGAGCAAAACTCAGAAAGAGAAAGGTCTGTGTCATGCAGCCAGCAAAGGAGATGGGCGTGGCTGGACTCAGGAGGTTTAGCAGCATCTGGGGCACCGTGTTGCAGGCATAGGCTACGTCCACGATGGCCAGGTGTGAGAGGAAGAAGTACATGGGGGTGTGCAGCCTGGAGTCCAGGGAGATGAGCCCCAGGATGGCCCCGTTCCCCAGCAGGGTGAAGGCAAAGAACAGGGAGAAGAGCACAAAGAGAAACACCTGAGTCATTGAGTCAAGGGGAAATCCCAGCAGGATGAACTCTGTGACAGAGGTCTGATTTTCCTCCATTTCCCTGTGAAACAGACAATGAATCTCACCGAGTCTGAATGTCTGAGGGAAGTATTTAAACATGGTGGATCTGTGTGGGTCATTGTTTATTTCCCAAGAAAACTACTTTGATGATATTTTGTTCTGCTCGTCACTTACTAAGTGAAAACCCTGGATTCCAAATGAAACAGAAGGGAACCTTTTCACTGTGGTCAGCTACATGCTAGCGTTCTATGACATTACTCAATAAATCTCAGCTTTATTTCCAAACCAACTTTTGTCATGGCTCGTAATATGTTAATACTTAGACTGTCTTCATAGCAGGGGACTTTTCCTCAGGCTGCGATTGCTCTATGAGGTTTGCCTGTGCACTGCACTGTTCATATACACAAACCTGCGTTATGTGCTGCGTGCAGTCTTGGACATCAATACATGAGGACAGGAAGGAGGGTGAGGGGCATGTGGCTCTTCCACCAGATTTCCCCACACACTTGTGCCTTCTGTAAGTGAATTATTTGTCAGCCTTCTGATCTTTACTGACAGCAAAACCTTGGATTCAGTTGAGAGCATGGCAGGTAGTTTGCTATAACATTGGCTGGATTTAAAACAGAGACTTTGGTTTTGATTTTTGTACTCACAGGTGGCTTATTCTGACCATGCTGTCCCATAATCAGAACATTACCCTGCTATCCCTCTTATACTACTATATGAATACTTATATTCTATATCTTTATGTGTATGTATGTATTTATATATACACAGATAGACATAAACACATATATTTCTGTATTTATCTACACTCAAGTTTTCCCAATGTTTTTGTCACATCCTACCATAAAATATCTACCAGGTACATATATGCATGAACACACACACACACACACACGCAAATTTGAATCCTTACTATGTGCAATGTACTTGGTATTTTCCTTATTATTCAACTCTATTTCATTAATGAAAATGCTGGCTGAATGATTTCATGATGAGTCATGACCTGGGATTTTTAAAATACTGATCAATATCCAAGACTACAGCTTAATGTCTAACTATAGATTTGTATTCATAGAATCTTTTATTTCATACCTTATCAACTCTGATGTAAAAAATATTATTTATCATGAATCTTTGGAGGGTTTTGTTGCATATCAAATTTTAAAAAATTCTTCCGCAACAGAGTAGGTATTCTGAGGTTTGAATCGTCGCAACTTTTAAACCATTGCTTTTGTTTTCTTGCCTGTCTGATCTCTGTAGCTTTCATCAATTCAGAATCCACCTAAATTTCACTAAAATAAGAATCTAAGAAAAATCCATAGTTTAGCTCCTGTCTGTCAGCTCCTTCTTCAAAGACTAATCAAAATTCATAGTGAAATTACTAGGAGATGATTTTATCTTAGTCCAAGAAGTAGCTTTATACAAACTGGAATCACCTTCTTGAAAACCGGTTGTTTTATTAGGACTGAACTTTATGTCAGTGAGTGTTGTAAATCAAAGATTGATTAACCATCTATTCAACATGGGACTCATGCTATGTGAGAAGCTGAACCAGAAGAATGCTGAGGTCTCTTCCAACTATAGGATTCATCAGCCCTAAATGTATAGAAAAATATTCACCATTTTCATTTCAGCTTTCTTGCAGTATTTGGGGCCAATGAAGTTAGCAATGCTATTTCTAAAATGTCATATGATGAAAGCACACAACAAACTAAAGTAGAAGAACCACTGAGTATCACCTCATCCTCCTCCTATCTGCAAGTAGCCAAAACACAAAACACGAAACATAAAATCTGCAGATATTTACAAAACATGTCTTGCTACGGGTCTCAGCTGAGGGTGCATAAGACAGTATCTGTCTGCTGGTGTATATAACCTGCTTGGAATGAACAGACTGTTAAAAGAACTCACAAAGATAATTCTCATGTTTAAATGACTCACCGAAAGCAAGTTCATTTACAAAAGTAAAAACCTCAGGATGCTTTTCTGTAACAAACTCATTTCGTAGTCAATTAGTTAGGCCTATTATTTCATGAAAACACCACTTAACTTCGTGAGGCAATAGAAAGGTTTGCAAGCAGATCTCTCAAACAGCTATTTATCTTATAATTTAAACAAGAAATTCAACACTAAATGCATCAAAGTAAATGATCCACTTTAGGTTTATCTAAAGGAGATGATACTTTAAAACTTACCCTACCAGCTGTCCATAAATAGCAGAAATTTGCCACTCACAGATAACAATTACATTTTGCGCTGTGATTTTCCATAACAGTCTACCTGAAACTGTATGGGGAACAAAGACTAGATAACACAACAAAGTTACTTCAGATTTACAGCTAAAAATGGGAAGACGAATAGGATATGAATCGAGAGAAGTGCAAGTACATCAACAAAGTCAACAGCATCCGTAAGTCAGTGTTGAAGTTCTTTCCCCTCAAGGATCCTCTTAGAAGCAGAAGTGCCCCAACAGAGGCCACAGGTTTCTCTCTGAGAGATGACTTTACTCTCTCCAGCTCAGCTACCTCTCAGCGTGCTTCTGAGAGTTTGATGCGGGGGAGGGATAAAGGTTCATCACACACCACCATCTGCTTCTACCGGGGGAAGGGGGCTCTCACTGGCTATCTTATCTCTGGTTTTCTCTAGAGGGACGTTCATGACAAGACGATACCACTGATTTCTTCACTCACTGTGGGGTCCACGACCAAAAACGTAAGAAACATTAGAACGATTTCTAAGACTCCTTCATACCTTACTTACCCTTAACCACAGCTTGGATTTATTATGGTTTCAAGAACTCCAACATTTCCCCATCCATTAACCCTCCAAATAGACTAAGTAGTATTTAGGGCAGATGAGACCCATATATATTTTTTCTCTTCCTCTCTAGTATTGTCTGAGTTTTATATGACACCTGAATTCTCAAGTCACCACAAGGAATACAATTCATAAAATGAGACCTGTAGCAGGACCTACAGAAGCTGCGGGGAACAAGCTAAGGAGTCAGGGAAGCAGATACGGTGTCCCAGCGGGACTTGTTAAATCCTGTTTTGTAGATTTAAACTGGAGCACAAAAAAGGGGAGGAACTCTCTCACGAGAAAACAATTTCTGTTCTTTTGTTTCCAGAGATTCTGAGCCCAAAGGAGTGGGCGGTGGTTGGGGAGAAAGACCAAGGTTCCCCCAGGTCTGCAACTGCTACCATTTTCTCTTATTCCTGAGACGGAAATTAACTGACGCCATCATACAGTTCTGAGGAAGGCACCTGAGACAATCTGGTGGTATCTTTGTTACTTAAATTTCTCTTACTCTTTTACCTAAATCTATTCTTATATTCAAATATAAAAGAGGTAGAATATAACTTTCTAAATTAGAGTTATTTTAGAATACACAGCAACCAACTTAGAAATTAATAGACCGATTGTCTTTTACCCTGAGACCGCTGACCTGCAGTAGATCTGAAATAGGCTTCTCTCCATCAAAACTGTTCAGTTAAAGGCTTATTGGTGACAAGAATCCAGCTTATACCATTACATGTCAGAAAGTTGCTATTTCCTCATATGGATATTTTCACTTAAAAATCTGTATTTTGGATCTGTAACTTTTAATACCCAACATTGTTTATAGAGACTTTTCCCCTTTTTTTTGTCATCAGTCTTATCTATTTTAGTGGCATTTGTGAAAAGAACTAGGTTTTTATTTTAATGATCTTCATAATTATTTATTTTTATCAATAAAGTTTGCTCTTACATAAACTGTATCCTTTCTTCATTTCAACTATTGGTCACCATATATTCTTGAGTTTAATATTTAATTTATTGTGTCTATTTAAAAAATAAATGTAATTTGAACTTTTTCGTACCATTTTAATTCTACATCTTAAGTTTGATATTAAGCACTTTCATCATTAACATTGTCAGTAAAACACAAATTATGCAGAAGTGCATCTTTAGGTTTCCAAATATTTGTATTATCTCTTTGTTAATTTTAAATTTATTACCATTGGGATAAAACAGTGAATACTTGTGATGTTGATTCTCTGAAAATCTGAGAGGTTTTTGTAAATATTTAATTTTTTCAATTTTTATATTGATTTGAATGTAGTATGTATTCTCATTAGAATAGTGATTCTCAAACCCTGCTGTGGCTGGGGAGCCTTAACATATACTGACACTTGGGACCTCCCGGCAGAGACTCCGATTTAGTCAAGTCATGTTTTCCTTTCACTTTTTTCCTTCCTTGTCTTTGTCTTTTCTTTCATTCCTTCAACACCCTCATTTCAACCCCTGGTTTCTGTTGACTTTATCTTCTGTTCTTCATAAGCTACACTGATCGATGGTGTTGCTTGTCCGACAGACTGATAGAGAACGGTATATTTTCTTTCAGGATCATTAATTTCCTTTCATTTGGGCTCACTCTTCTTAAAGGTTCTTGATGACATTAACTGGGTGCTTATCCATTCAAGGTAAAGGCTGAATGCTGTGGTTACCATTGTTCTCACAGTTAACAAAACCAGTCCTTTAATGGAAGACAAAATCCTCCATCACAAATTGAATGCCTTCAAAAGAAAAATGGAATTCCTCAAAATTAGACTTATTCTGCCTCCTCAGATAAGGGTCACCCCAATGCGCCTCCTCGCTGCCATACTCTGTGATAAAGTTAAGCATATCAGGACCCACAAAACGCAGGCCAGCCCCGTGGCCTGGTGCACATCATGAATCTACACCTGAGCCAGCCTGCACTTACTGGAAACACCTGTCAAGGAGACCTAACACGCACCAGTCACAATCCTCCAAGCCAGCTGCAGCAAGCTCCCCCTACCCGAGGAAAGAGGACCCTCCAGCTTTATAGGGAGACCTGCCACCATCCAGCCAATCCAGCCCTGTTTCTGAGCTGCCTCTTCTAACACTCTGTAAGATTCGCGCTTGTCCAAAATCCCTCAGGAACCATATTCCGCTGCTTGTGAGGCACTGCATTCCCCCAAACCATGCTTTCCCTTAAATAAAGGACATCAAACTCATTATTAAATTATTTTATTTTCATCATTTAACATCTGGTTCTCCTTCACCATTTCCAGTCCTCTTCTTACCAGACCCTACCTCCTCCTCACCTCACCTCTTCCTCCTCCTGCTGGACCTCTTCTGTCTCTTCAGATTTGTCAGTCTCATCAGCTGGCCTGGCTCCACGCCTTAATCCACACTTTACTCTCCTTCCTCCCACGTCTTGCTCTCCCATCTTCAGACACGCCATCAGCAGGCCTCCCCAGCTCCTGGAGCCAGGATTGCTGGGGCCGGGGCAGCAGGTCAGCACGCTGCTGGGCTGGCCAGGGCTGACAGCAGAACTCACGTGCTGGCACTAGGACAATGGCCCTTGTCTGTGGCTGGAAGGCCAACGGCGTCACTGAGGAGTGGAGAGACTTTGCAGCTGCCACAACCACTGCCTAGGGACCCATAGGCAGCAAAGGTGATCCACCTTTAAACTCTAACATACACTTTAGTTATAAGTCTTTCTAAGGCAGCCTAGAATTATTTGAGATTTTCATGTTTACAGTCATGACAAGGGCCTTGCCTTGATTTAATTACTCACTGGTGTTACTTTCATCTACCTGTTATGGCTGATCAGAGTGTCCTTTTCTTTTTTAATATAACAAAAGATTTTGTTTGCTTTCAACAGTTACATTTACTAACATGTCTTTTTTAATCCAAGCAGATCCATTTGTAGTTCATCTATTGAAAGCCTGTAGGGGGTGCATTTTTATGAACACTTTTTTGTTGCAGTAGAGTTAATTTACAATGGTACATTTCATTAGACTTTGTCTCACAGCATTTCCTCTCCTTCAGCTCTCTTATTCCAGAGTGATAGTTAAGCTAAGTACGAAACTGGAAAGTAACACTCTGCTCATCATTTTGAATGTTTTCTTCTTCCATCTGTTTTGATGAGGACAAGTCTGCTATTACTTTGTTATTCTTTTGTAGCTATTTTTTTCTATGAAACTTTTGTAATTTTTCTCCTCCCTAACATTCTGGGGTTTCACTATAATATGTCTAGATATGGATTTATTTTTATTCCCCCATGTTTTGATATTCAGAGTACTCTCTTGATTTGAGAATTCATTTACTCATCAATCAGAAAAAAAAATCTCAACAGTGATATCTTCAACTACTCTTCTACCCCATTTTCTCCTTTCTTCTGGAATTCCTATAAGATAAATAAATATTGCATTTCAGTCTAGCTTCTATGTGCTTTTTATTCCACTTTCTTAAAAAATAGTCTCTCTGTTATATTTTTGGGTAAACAGTTCACTACTATCTTCTGTTTCACAAATTCTTTATTCTAATGTGGTCGGTCTAGAATTTATCCTATTTGTTGATTTTCTTTTTTGTTCTATTTCAGGGATGATAGTTTTATTTCTAAGATTTGCAATTGGTTCTTTTTGGAATCTACCTGTTGTTGTCTAATCTTTTTATTCTTAATTCCTTAGCCATTTAAAATAATTGCAATGCCCAAGGCAAGCTACAGATTTAATGCAATCTCTATCAAATTACCCAGGACATATTTCACAGAACTAGAACAAACCATAATAAAATTTATATGGAACCACAAAAGACCTAGAATTGCCAAAACATTACTGAAGAAAAAGAAAGAGGCTGAAGGAATAACTCTCCCAGACTTCAGACAATACTACAGAGCTACAGTAATCAAAACAGCATGGTACTGGTACAAAAACAGACATATGGACCAATGGAACAGAATAGAGAGCCCAGAAATGAACCCATAAACTTTTGGTCAACTAATCTCCAACAAAGAAGGCAAGAATATACAATGGAATAAAGACAGTCTCTTCAGCAAATTGTGTTGGGAAAACTGGACAGCAGCATGTAAATCAGTAAAGCTAGATCACTTCCTTATACCATACACAAAAATCAACTCAAGATGGATCAAAGACTTACACATAAGACAAGATACGATAAACCTCCTAGAAAAAAATATAGGCAAAAGATTATCACATATATCTCAAAAATGTTCTCCTATACATTATACAATGAAATACGATTCAGCCATAAAAACCAACAACATAACGCCATTTGCAGCAACATGGATGTCCCTGGAGAATGTCATTCTAAGTGAAGTAAGCCAGAAAGAGAAAGAAAAATATCATGAGATTGCTCATATGTGGAATACAAAAAAACAAAAAACAAAAAAAAACCAGAACGTAAATACAAAACAGAAACAGACTCATAGACATAGAATACAAACTTGTGGTTGCCAAGGGGGCGGAGGGTGGGAGGGGACAGATTGTGACTTCAAAATGTAGAATAGATGAACAAGATTATACTGTACAGCACAGGGAAATATATACAAGATCTTGTGGTAGCTCACAGCGAAAAAAATGTGACAGTGAATATATGTATTTTCATGTATAACTGAAAAATTGTGCTCTACACTGAAATTTGACACAATGTTGTAAAATGAATATAACTCAATAAAAAATGTTAAAAAAAAAGATACAGTATTGTAACCTACTGAAAGAGCTCAATAGGTTATTGCAAGAATCAACTGATACCAAGCACAGAAAAGAAATCTATTTTGTAATTCTAGTCGTTGTAGTTTGGTAGGAACTACATTAATTTATTTGATTATATTTTTCCCAAAACACTATAAATATTTTCCTCCAATGGAAAAAGTCATATCAAAATTTGTCTGGCTTTGTATTTTACAACCAACATTAATTTCGTCCAAGTGCACTAATGAAAAGGGCCAAGTTCAGGAAATTTGAGGAGATTTGGTTGTATAATGCTCACTACTCCTCATTACGATAGAAAGTTAAAAATCATCAGCAAAAAATGGTTTGTTAAAATCAGTGTTCCCTTATTTTCTTAGACACTGTGAAATTATTATAACATAGTTTACCCTCCTGTTTTTCTTATTTTTCTTGTCAGTGCAACAAGCATTAGACTTTTAGATTTTAATAAACTACATCTGATCATAAAAATTAATTAATTAATTAAATAGTTACCATGCCTTTAAAAACTCTGTTTATGCATATGAAACATACAAATATAAAATGTTTGTCAGTTTATTCATTCCTTGGGGCACAAAATAAATGTCATCAGAAGTGAATCTGTATTCCAGTTGATGATTTTGGCTGCTTTTCTTGGCACTGATTTCCTTGAGTCATGGAAATAGATTCAAAGGCTACTCTACAGAGCCAGTCCTCCCCACCCCCACCACAACCCCCTCTCTCTCTCATCTAGAGGATTAGGGATTGTCTCAGCTTAACTCTTAGGCATTGTTTCCAGACCTGGATCCTATATTTATGACTTAGAATTATTTCCCTACAGTGATACTCAGTATATTGAAGGTCTCAGCACAGAGAGGGTGGGTGGCTGGACTCCACGGCTGGTTGCAGTGTGGTGCCTGGGGGTTCTCACATTCTTAGCCTGCAATTCTCCTGAGGCTGTTTACTGAGGCAGTATATGGCAGTAAAGATTTTTGGCTTCTGTGAATAAGCAAAGGGTGCCTGTCCTGCCCTTCTTCATATCTGACTTTCGAGGAAGAAGCCTGACACCAGTTCCTCACTATCACATAGAGTACTTCAGTATCTTTTGTTTCCAAGATAAAAGTTCTTGCCACATCTGCCGGCTTCCAGAACTTGTGGGCTAACCCATGGCTTCAGCATCACTCACACGCCCTTTATGCCTTCCTTCTGGTCCACACAGATATTTACGCTGCCTTGGAGGCTGGTTCTGTCTCTTTCATTTCCTCTTTTCATACTTTATCTGTCGCTGCTCCGTGTTTGAAGCAAAAGTCATTGAGCTACTGTGGCTGGAGTTCAAGCTAGCATTTTAAAATGTGAAATCACACGTATCTAGAAGTTATGACAGCCATGTGAAAATTAAAATGAGAGAACCACAAACATGAAGCTTGTACAGCCATTCTTTCCTACTTCAATATTTTCTTTTGATGATTATGCTCACTAATTGAAAGAATGAGATCGTTTGGACTTTGACATGGAAAAAAATCAAATACCTTTAAATTGTTACAGGTTTGTTTAAAATCAATTTAAGCTCTCCCACAGTAAAAAAAATATATATATATTAAAAAGCTTATCATGAAATCATAAAATTTTTAAGATTGAAGAGACATTGGAGAGAATCTATTCCAAATGCCCATTCAATCCACACATATTTACCCCAACTCTGCTTGCATATTTACAGTAAGATTGCACCTCAGTTAGTAAGACCTCGTTGTTGAATAACATGTCATGCTAGAAAATGTTTTCTCATATTGATTTTAATTCTACCCCCTTCTACATTTACTTATTGATTCCAGTTTTTTCCTTTAAGGAAGGCAATAAACAACCACTTTTACCTCTTACAGGATATTCTGTGGGACATTTGAAGACAACTCTTTCTTTTTTCCAGCCTAAACATTGAAAGTTATTTCAAAAAAACCATTTCTGTCTGTGTATTTGTTTATTTTCTCATCTATATATTCCTGTTCTAATCTCACTACCATACTTGGCAGGCAATTGTAAGGACAGGTAAAGCTACATAAGGGGTAAACTACTTCAAGTGTGGAAATTCCCACCAGTGAACGTGCCAACACAACAGTGAATTTCTATTTCCCCATATAGAACTTGAAACTTCCTAGCGGAGCTGTTCTGACGGGAAGTCTTAGTTGTCTGGGTGGGGCGTGAATGTAACAAAGCCATAGACTACAAAGGTATGATTTTTATATTTATTTTCCCTCCCAGATATTATCTCAAGAGTCCTTCTGCAATTATTATATATAGAGTGTAAAATTTTACGCAGAATTCTTTTTGCAATTTTATTATCCAGTAATAACAATGAAAATCATTTTGGATCCGAGCTCCTATGCACTGTCCTTCAACCTCTTTTAAATGAGACTTTCTCCAAAATAACTAATCAAAACAATAGTTTTTTTAATCATGAGTTTTACCCGCATTCAGTTTTACTGTGTGATCACTTTCATTTCCATTATACCCTTTTTATCAAGTATGTATATATTTTTTCCTGCCACTCTGCCCTGTCACAAGGATGCCAAGTCTCAGCCAGGCTGAGCTAAAATCTGTGATGTTTCAGGAAGAAAGCTGATAGGCAGTGTGGGTTTGGAATCAATACAGTCATGTTAAACTCCCAACTCTGTTCTATTCCTGGCTCCGCTGGGTAGAGAAAGTTACTAAAATCCTTTAAAACTTTGTTTCCTTATTCACTAAAGGAGGAAACTAATACCTGCTTCATGGTGTTAAGGGAGAAAGGGAAACAGAACAACGCAGGGAAGCACCAGCAGAATCCCCAGCATCAAGAGTAAGTGCATCCTCTTCCCTCTTGTCTCAGCCTTTTCAGAACCATGACTAATGTTAAAAGAATACATAGAAAAAGAGGTCATAGCAAAATACAGTTTGTTTATTAAATCCCGTAACACAAATATTGAAACAAGTAAGAGCAGTGTCAAGCTCAGGCATTTTCTGCGATTTACTAACAAAATATAGTTTTGTCATTTTTTTTTTCCAGTCAGAGCCACTCCTCAGACCTGCTAGAGGTCATCTCTTTATAATTCTTCCATACCAGTTACCTTTGCACAAGATTGGTCTTTTTGGTCTATTTTTTCTCAAGTATTTTTGAGCTGATGTAAGAGTGAATGCCATCTGCTGATTTTTCTAATGCGTCCTTGTAGAAAAATTCTGAGTTCAAGCCTATGATTGATGTTTTGTGTGAGACAAACTGTCCTATATTTTCCTTTTCCTCTTCCCTTTTAGGATATTAACCTTAACATAAGGTAAATATATTTTAGAGAACATCATAATTTTTCAGTTACAGTTAAAAAGTAATTTTTGTTGAAAATATTACCTGTTTTCTCCCACCTTTAAAATAGGATAGACAATAATTCCACAGTGCTTTATATTTATTTCTTTATTCACCTTATTCTTTGGGGAGGAGGAGACTGGAACAAGTTTTGTGGATTTCTGTGGGCTAGAAATGTCCTGAGTGTGGAGCTAAGAAGACGAAGATAATGGCCAGAGACAAAACTATTTGCCCAAATGAACTAATGAATAGAATAGTCAATGAGTAGAACAGTCAGAAACTAGACTTTGTGAGAACTGAGGGGAAAGAGTGCATTAGGAGAGAGGGAGGAAGGGAAAAATTTCTCTTTGCTCTTAAGTTTCATGGGAAAAAAGATATAGAGTGAAATTAAAACATGAGAGAATTAGGGTAAAAAAATAGATATACAGAAAGATAATAATGTACGATCATCATGTATCACACACCTGAATGGCATGTGATACTACAAGAATAGAGAGGAAGTGAGAGAATTCCAAAGATACCACACCCTCTGTGTTAGAGAAATCACCATTACCATACCGTGTTGGCCACTTAAGTCCCGAACTTGTGCTAAAAGAAACAAATTACTCTTCCATATGATTCTGAAGCTAGGGTCCAGAATGAGTGATTTACATCACATGGAGCAGGTGCTCTCTGGAGTTTGGTTGAGGTTCCTACGAGTCTTTATCAGTCTCTGTTTTGTTATTGGTTCTAAATGTGAATCTACAACGTACGTCAAGTTACTAGGCTCCCTTGATGCGCTCTTTCTTCCACAGTATTTTCTAACACCTGTAATCATCATAATGGTCAAATGTCACCTACACCCAGCTTTGTAATCAGAACTCTGGAAAGTAACTCCCTAATAATGGCCCTTCAGAGTTATTCTAATCACAAAGTTTCTCTAACTAAATAGTGTAGAATTAAATGAAATGAAACAAAGATCCTGTTATTTTTCTGTCTCCCATATTTTAAAAAATCCATACAAGTGAACTTTGCTTTTCACAGAAATAAATTCATTAGGCTCAAATTCAGGTGATTTTTCAGAACTGATAGCATCACCCTTAGACTTTAACCTTCAGACCAGGTGGTTGCTCTTCCCACAGTCCTGACTGCATTTCCCAGGAGGGCACTGCTTAACCAGAGTCAACTTTTATTCGGTCTTGTTAGAGGTGCACTCTTGTAGCAGCATTTATTATGGCATTGCTAGAACATTCTTACAGCAATAAGGGAGATGGAAATCATACAGGAATGTAAGAGGCAATTTAAGAGGACAAAACTTCAAAAGAATGAACTTGGGCCTTAGTGCTGGGAACTGGCGGTAAGAATCCATGGCTCCCTGCCACGTACTTCACCACTACCTGATTCTCGTCTCATGGCCTGTGCTCTTCACGACTTTCTGCTTGTGCTTTGCAGTCTAGTCAGAGCCCCATGTTTAGAAAGAGCAGCTGATCAATATATATTCTAAATAGCAGAAATCAAAGGCATGAGAATTTAAGACATTTGCATTAACATTCCCCCAAATGTCACAGAGAACAAATCTTCCACTTTCCAGAGTCTAGCATTGCTCACATTGGCCTGTCCTTCCACAGTACCCTCCTCAGGGCACCCCTGACCTCTGCACTCCTCAGGCTGTAGATCAGTGGGTTCAGCATAGGGTTGAAAAGACTGTAAAACAGGGAAAGGACCTTCTGCTGCTCCTCGGGGTGTTGAGATTTGGGGGCCATGTACATGACGATGGCACTACCAAAGAAGAGCCCGACCACGCAGAGGTGGGAGGAGCAGGTGGAGAAGGCCTTTCTGCGGCCCTCAGCTGCCTGGATCCTCAGGATGGCAATCAGGATGCGTGTGTAGGAGACCAGCACCAAGCAGAGGGGCCCGACTAAGATAAACACAGAAGCAGCAAAAATGACAACTTGGTTAAGCCTGGTGTCAGCACAGGCCAGCTTGAGGACAGACAGGAGTTCACAGAAGAAGTGGTTGATTTCACAAGGTCCACAGAAGGGCAGTCTCAAGATGAGAACCACATGGACCAAGGCCAGGAGGGAACCACAGACCCAGGAAGTGATGGCCTGAACAGTGCACACTCTCCAGCTCATGATGACAGAGTAATGCAGGGGGTGGCAGATCGCCACGTACCGATCGTACGACATCATTACCAAGATGAGACACTCAGTGTGAGCAAAAGCCATGTATAAGAAGGTCTGCATTATGCATGGGGCAAAAGAGATAGTTCTTTTCTTGTTCAGAAGGTTTGCCAGCATCTTTGGGACATTGTTGGAAGCATATGAAACGTCCACGATGGCCAGGTGTGAGAGGAAGAAGTACATGGGGGTGTGCAGTCGAGAGTCCAGCCAGATGAGCCCCAGGATGGCCCCGTTCCCCAGCAGGGTGAAGGCAAAGAACAGGAAGAAGAGCCCAAAGAGGAGCACCCGCATCTTTGGGCTGAGTGGGAATCCCAGGAGGATGAATTCCGTGACCCATGTCTGATTTCCTGTCATGCCCTGGCGACGTGTCTGTGTTGGTCACTGCTGCCTCAGTGCTGTGTGCTGAGGAGCAAATGTAGATCTGGACTCGCTATTAAACAGAGAGAGGGGGGTTTATGGCATAGACTGTGCATTATCTCAGTGAACAATCCTTTTCAAAGTCATCATGTCAAGTCCTTTAATCCACAGTAAAGCAGAAAGGGCTAGGTAACTAATATAAGGGAATACAGGGTATCATGTACTATTTTCATTTCCACAGAATTTTATTTACCTTTGACAGCAAAAATTTATACTCTTACTATCACGATGGCAGCCACAGAACAAACTGTTTTCCATAATGACTATTTCATTATGAGAAAAGCCCATAGCCAGATTCTCTTTTTTACTTCTACTTTCCAATTTATTTAGTTTTCAGATTTTGTTCCTACTTCCTCTTTATCATCTGATTTGTTCTTATTTTAAAACTTGTGGGGAGGACATTGCACACAGCAGGTGCTCAATAAATGATCGCAGAGTAAATATACCAATGAATAAAATGAGAATGAAATGTACAAATGTAGCTTCAAGGAAGTATGTTTCCCTATGTTTTCTACTAGATTTAATGCTTTAGTACATGAAGTTGGCACTACGTTTTTCTTCCTGATACTACGCAGGAAAATCTGGCTGTTTTCCTTCTGTGCATGGGCAGAGTGACATCACTAGTTTAGTCACCAATCACAGAAGTAATTTATGGTCCACGGTCAGGGCAAGGACCTCTGTAATACATTTATACTCCTGCCCCACCCCACCTTCCTGCAGGGCTGCTTCCCTGGTTCTGATAAGTAGATGCTGTTTCGGCTCATTGTATTTGGACAGTACATTTGTTGGACGGATGGATGGATGGATGGATAAATAGATGGATGAAAGACATTACTTTAGGAAAAACATCCAGAGTATGTCTTGGAATTTAATCAAGTCTTGTGACTCTTCTTTCATTTTCTTTGGCTGTCATCCCACCAACCATATGGCCACTGGGGTGAGAGAAAGGGAAAACCTGAAATGTTCCATAGACGTATACACCTATTACAAGACCGTTCATGATATACACGACCTTTCTCGATGGGCAGTTTATGGCTCCAGGTTTGCAAATTCCAGCCCTGTCTTAAACCCGGAAATCTGCCTGCCCGTAAGTTGACCATGTACTTCCCACTCAATTGGTTCCTCCAGATCCCAGCTTCTCTAAACTACCACACTTGGCAAAAAAAGCCTTTACTCACTGTGGCACTGGTCTTAGAAACAGGATTAGATTTAGAGGAAGCTGCACAAAAGTCAGGAGAGATTTTGAAGATCAGAGCTGAGAATCTTGTTCCCTCTGAGGGTCTGAAAGAGGGACTTTGCAGGTGCAGGAGTTGTTCCTGTTCTCTTGACACAGACTGGTGCAGGGACTGACCTGCTCACGGTGAGCACCAGCAGGAGAGGTTTTATGGTGAGCTCATCTCCACCCAAGCCCTCCCAGATCATCCTTGAGTGTCCTGAGGGAGAGGGGACAGGGATATATGAGACACAGACATCATCTCTGCCAGAAGAACAAAAACTGTTTGTCTCTGTCTCCATTTCTCTGGACTCTGGGGACAGATGTTCAGAAGAAAAGGGGCTGGCAGGTGGTGACTTAAGATCTAGCTGGATCTATACACATGAAAGTCACAAAATAATAAGAACAAAGATACTCCTGGGACCACATTATAAATTACACTCCCCAGGGATATGGATGGTGATGAGTTCCTGGATCTCAGTCTTGCCCCAGATAGATCTGGTGGAGCTTGAAGGAGGTAGATCAACATCCTTATGAGATAATGACTTGAAAACTGGCATTAATTTCTTTCTCCTTTCCTCCTCAGATAACTTAAGTTAGGTGTTGGTAGATTAGAAAAACACTTCCATTCCTGTCATTCTCTTCACAGCAACAATTATCCTTTGAAAATGCAAAGCATATTATGTATCTCTTCTACTTAAAAATCTGTAACACCCTCTCTTTAACAATATAAGACCAAATTCCTTTTGAAAGCTTTGAAAGAGCTAAATATCTGGCCCTTCCTCCTTCTAAGACTACATCTCTTGTTATATTCCTCTTTGACCAGTGTGTTAAACCTGTACCAGACCTAGAACAAGTTCTAGATCATATCAAACTCTTTCCAGCCTCAGGGATTTTGCACTCATTGATCCCTATGCTAGAAGTACATTCTTGGTTTAATTATCACTCATCCCCTCTTCCCCAACCACACAATGATTATCTAGCACAACAGCATATATCACAAACTAAAATTCTTATGCCTTTATATCATTTGCATATATCTAAGTATTAGTAACAATGCTACACTCTTCTCAATACATCAGAGGACACCTGACATTGACTCATCTCACCATTGGCAGTGTTTTAACCTTGATCATCTGATTATGTTGATATCTGCCAGATTTCTCCATCATAAAGTCCTAGTTTTCCCTTTGTAGTTCATTAGCGTTTTGTAAGAGATATTCTGATGTTATACCAACATTTTTATCCTTATCAGAACTTTATCCATTCAATTGATGACCACTGCCTAAATCAATTACCACTATAATGGTCAACAAATGACGAGTTTCTATTTCTACCATTTCTTCTTCATTTATGAGTTGTAATTCTGCTAAATAAGAGCTTACATGATGCTCATTTATTTTACTGGTCATTTAATTGTGCATATCAGTATGGACTCATGATTCCATATTTTATTCAGTGGACTGTAATCTGTTACTTTTATTTTTTGTTTTTATTTGGCTAATAGGAGTTCCTTCAAGGTGACCGTGGTCCCCTCTAGCTACATCCCCACTTTATTTTTTTTTAGTATTTTCTTATTTTCTGGTGTAAAAGATGTTACAGGCTGATGAATGGATAAAGAAGATGTAATATACACATACACACACACACACAATGAACTATTACTCAGCCATAAAAAAGAATGAAATCTTGTCATTTGTAGGAACATGGATGGACCTAGAGGGTATTATGCTAAGTGAAGTAAATCAGACAGCAAAAGGCAAAACCATATGATTTCATTTATATGTGGAATATAAAAAGAAAAACAAGTTAACAAAACAGAAAGTTAAAGATACCTAGAGCATTTAGGTGGTTTCCAGAGGGGAGGAGAGTAGTTATAAGTGAAACAGGCAAGGGAAAGTAAGAAGTACAAACTTCCAAATGGGTCACAACACTGAAATGTACATCATAAGGAAGATAGTCAGTAATCATGTATCTTTGTAGGGTGATAAAGGTGGTCAAAGGTACAAACTTCCAGTTATAAGACAAGTAAGTACTAGGGATATACTGTATTTATTACAACATGATAAATGTAATTAATCCTGCTGTATGCTATATATGAAAGTTGTTAAGAGAGTAAATCCTAAGAGTTCTCATCACAGGGAAAATATATATTTTTTTTCTATTTATTTAATGTTTTACCTGTATGAAATGATGAGTATTCACTAACCTTACTGTGGTAATCATTTCATGATGTATGTAAGTCAAATCATCACGCTGTCCATCTTAAACTTATCCAGTAGTGTATGTCAATTATATCTCAATAAAACTGGAAGGGGAAAAAATTGTTTTCATAGGCTCTTCTTGTATATTTTTAAAAATCTTACCCTAGAATTAGCCATTTCTTCAGGAAGCCCTGTTCCTTTTAGTGGAGAAGAGCACTTAAAAACCAGGATCTGAGCTCTCAGTGTGTTCACTGCCAGGGGTGTGTCAGTTCTTCTAAGCCCTCCAGGCCAGCAAATAGGAGCAGAAATGTATTTACATACTTACGTACTTATACACATCTACATGGACACATAAAACTATTTCTATATTTATGAATATATTTTAAAATGTGGTTTCACTAAAAGGTGATAAATTGTACTTCACCAAAGTTAAAAACTTCTCTTCTTTGAAAAGCATCACTATGAAAATGAAAAGGCAAACCAGAGAATTGAGTAAAATGTTCAGAATACATATCTGACAAGGGACTTTTACCTAGAATACATAAAGACCTCTTAAATTTAGTAAGAATACGAATGACCCAAATAACAAGTGGACAAAAGGTTTGAACAGACAGTTCACAAAAGATGATACACAGTGTCAGTAAGTACATTAAAAGATGTTCAACATCATCATTCATCAGAGAAATACATATTAAAACAATGAGATACCACAGTACATCCACTGTAATGGCTAAAAATTAAAGCCCAACTGTGGTGAAGCTGTTGATCAACTGGAAATTTCATATATTGCTGGTGAGAATATAAAATGGAACAACTATCCTTCAGTGTCAAATAAACTAAAATATACATTTTCACAGCGTGAAGTGTGAAATGTAAATACTTCTAGATATTTTCCAAAGAGAATAAAATCACACAAAGACATGGACACAAGTGTTCAGAGTTGCTTTTTAAAAAACTAGCAAAAAATTAAAAAGAATCCAAATGTTAACCAACAGTTGCGTGGGTTTTTAAAAAATGATGATCTATCCATACAATGGAATACCATTCAATAAAAGTACATGAATTGCTGATATATGCATTAACATGGACGAATCAAAAGCATGATGAGTGAAATTTCTTTCATCATTGGAAAAATTGAGAAGATAGTAAAAGAATTAGGAATTTAAAATTACAGGGAAAAACAGGTATGTGAAAAGCAATAAATATTTTGTTCACTTTGCTTTCAAGATGTTCACTATCGGATATTTATCATACAGCAGCAATTTATATTTTTAATCATTGCCCATTAATAGATGCAGTAAAATATTTTTGAATCAGACATTTGGGGTTTGTATGGGCATTAAAATTGTCTTTTGTACTGTAAGTTACTGTTTAATTTTAATATTTTATCAGAACTGTCTCCCTGTACCTGTGCCTAAGTGAAAGAAGACAGAGAGTATTTTCTCTGATTGCATCTATATGAAATTGTGTAACAGGCAAAACTAACCTATAGTGACAGAAATCTGTAGCAGCATATCCAAGGGCAGGGCAGAGGATAAGAGGGCATAAAGCCACTGAGAAGGGGTGCTAGGAGAGTTCTCCGAGTGAGGTAAGTGATCTAAATCTTGATTGAGCTGATTTGTCGTAACTCATTAGACTATCTTAAAAGAGATACACTAAATTGTGTGTGAATTATTCCTCAATGAAGCTGACTAAAAAACAAAATGACTTCATATTGATTGCTTCCATTTCATTCCTACCCTCTCTGAGTGCTTTCTAGACTGTTGCCATTCTACAGCTGTGAGTAGCTTTTCCAGTTGTAAGTCCTCGAAGCCTTTGCTTACTTGCTCCATCAATTACTTATTTGCTCAGTGTGTCCAATCTCTCAAACATGCTACCTCCACGCTCCAGTTCACATACACAGATTCCCGCATTACTATCCCACCCACACCCATGAAACCAGCCAATTGTCGATTTCTTCTTACAGGAAAAGGTGGGAAAGATAGAAATATTTAATTATTGCATTTTACAGTCTTTATATTCATTTCTTCATAATCTCTGTTTCCAATGATTTCTTCTTTTCTTTTTGCATTTGTCTGTCACTGGAAACTCCGTATATGGAGTTTTACAAAGGGTGACAGGATAGTCCAGCTAGCCATTTTGTTGAGATACTCTCAAATATAAATGCCTCTGGGACCTTTTGGTTCATTCAATGAATTCTCTGACTTCTTGTCTAATTATGAGCAGGAGGTGTAGACGGTATCTAAGTGTGAGAGACTGAGGTGCAGGGGGAGTAGCTGGGCTCACATTCTCAGCCTTCAGTGCTCAGACCTGCACTTAATTCCTCTGTTTTCAGACCCAACTCTCACTGGCTCCAGCTTTTGTCTGGGATGCCAGAATTTAGGGCTTTTATCTTCAGTTTTTCCATAGGATGAGACTGCGGGCTCTTGCCCAGGGCGAGCTGTGACCTAGCTGTATAGGGATGGTACAGAAGTCAGGAGATCCAATCACTGTAATAGTAGACATTTATTTTACCCCATTTTACCCTTTGGGTACCCCCTCCCTCCACTGTTGCTACTGCCCTCAAGTCTGCAGGCTCTCAGAGGCTCTTAGAGGTAATGTGTCTTCCTTCTTAATTGTTTCCCCTTCTGTGTGCTTGTTAGTTAGTAGCTTCCTCTCTAATAAGTTACTTAGCACTCTTCCACATACTTTTCATATATTTTTAATGCTGCAATTTTTGTTTGCTGTCTCCTCTGCCATCCTATTTGTTCCTGTGGGTTATACCTTTTATTGTATTGTTGCTTCAATGGTATCTGAGAAGGGAGAATATATAAACATGTACAACAAATCATTGTTGCTTTAAGAGATTACTTACTTAAAATTGATATTTCTATCAACTAATTCTTCACCCTAAGAATTCTTTCTCTAAAATAGATTTAATTTAATTTATCTAAATTTTTACCTAAGGAAATTGCCCTGGTGTATTCAGGAAAATCTTTTGAGTACTGATAGCTTGCTGGCTTAATTTTTTTTTGGAGGGGTGAGAGATATTTGAGAAATGGGGAAATGATTTACCTTTACATGATGGTCTAAAGCCTCTTTATTAAATCCCATCAGTGTCTCTCCTGCCTGGGCTCTCTATAATAAATTGAATTCACCCTGGGTTCCTCTTTCGCTCACCTTACTACCAACCCTGCTCCACTGGTACGTCTGGCAGACGGTTAAGCACGAAAACCAATGTAAACTCGCAGTGAAAGAGCTGAGAGAAACTGGTCGCATCAGCAACACATTTCAATCCTTTCCGTTACTTGCTTCCCGGACTCAGACTTACTTCTACAAGAGAGTTTGAATTAAACGGTTTTCATCATGAATGGATTGATTGGTTCAATTAAATGGCCAATCTGCTTTGTGCCCGTATAAGCAAATATTTGCGTTCTTTGTGTGCTGATTTCCTGGGGATGGGGGGGATCACCTGACATCCATCAGGTTAACGGAAGCCCTGAGGTGGCCTGAGTCTGGGGATGGGGCTGGTGACACGTGCTTACGCTCCTCACTGTGGATCTGGTCAGTGCCACCCCTCCTTCAGGTGCCCCCCAACAGGCCAAAGTCTGTACTCAAATATGAAACCAATTGCAAGAGCCTTACCCATCAGCGGCCTATTAAAGGCTCTGAAGTGCTCTCCCCTTGCTTCCAACCTCCCTCGGTGACTGTGAATGAATCTAGAGAGAGTCTAAGTTGAAAGGCCTGTGCACCTCTGAGTAGTCTGCCCAGAGGAATCACCTTTAAGGTTTCTCAGAAGTTTTCACGCCCTTACTCCCCAAGAGCTCCCTCAACTTCAGTTAGTTTGCTACAGAACCCCAAGGCTCAGGAGCCTTTTAGAGAACTCATTAAAAAGACACAGCTGGAAAGTTGCCTCAGGCATCTTGGCAAAGATGAAAAAAAACTTTTTAATTGATCTCGAAGGAATAGAAATGATTTCAGGATCTAAAAAGTAAGTGTCAGAAAAAAATCTCATGGAGTTCACTAAAACTTTGCCACTATTAATTACAGCAGCAGTGCTCTCAGAAGGCGAGTGCTCAAGAGACCGTGGGGCGCTTGGCCTTTGGGGAAAAGCCCTGCTGGCTCAGCTGTGGGCCCCGGAGTGAACGTTTACATGGAGTGTGGGGACACCCTTTTTGGAGACTGCCGCTCCAAGCGTTTTATCAAGTAATTGAGCTCTCTTCCCAAGCACACATTTAGCCAAGAGAAAAATAAACCAGGCACATTGGTTAAGACCTTCGTATGAATTACTGTAAGTCATCAAAATAATATTTAAAAGTAGGCATTTATTACCTTCCTGCTTATAAAAGAAGCAAGTTCCATCACGTTCCATAACTCATCCAAGGTCATATAAGTGACAGCCCCCAAATTTAAAACTGACTCTGAAGCCTTTTCCACCTTTCTGCTGATAGAATCCAGCATAAACTTAAGCACGCTCTCTCTAGACCATCTCATAGTTTCTAGTTCAGTTACTCAAACAGCTGCCCTGCATATTTTTTCTTAGCAACAGCAAGGAAGAGAAAACAGAGCAACATTAACTTAAGACATGATGGTAAAGGATAAAAGCTAGAATTTCTTCCAACTAAAATTATCCCAGTTTTAACATTTCCTGCTGCTAGCATGTGTCTGTCCCCAGCGCCATTAACCCCAGGTCTAACTTCACCATCGCCCTGTCATACATTCCACTTAAGACACCTTCACCAATATGCTATAACAGAATCATTTTCAATAGTTAGATATCAAATTGATGCCAAGTGATTCAACCCTCTCAGGTCTTCTGTAAGCCTTAACTAAGGCCCAAGGCCTGGGGGAATGCCTGAGGTTAATAAGCTACAGGGTTTTTCTAGGTCCTGCAAGAAGAAGGTGCCAGGACAATATTAAATGTGCAAGGGATTTATCAGGAAAACACTATGAGGGAAAATGAGGAGGGATCCAGTGAAAGCTTAGAGAGCCATCTGATGCTGGTCTGATTCCTGTGAATGAGAGAAAGAAGGAAGAGATCAAGGCATATGTATCACCTAGGGTCACAGCCAGAAACAGATGGCAAGCTCAAATATGGTAATTTGAGGAAAGTTTAATAAAGGGATTATTTACAAAGGTTATGTGCAGGGACTGGAAACCCACAAGGGAAAGTCCAAGATCCTGCACCATTAATAAAACTTTTTGCAACCTCTAGGCCTAAAGGAAAAAAGATTGTTGTTACTGGAACACAGAGACAAAGAGGGCTGTGCAGAAAGGGTAGCCTGATATAAACTAGAATCTTAAGGCAATTGGACCAGTCCACACTAACACTGCAGGAAGTAAATCAATACCCAGCCTCACTCTCCTCCCTGTCTTTGGTCCTTTGTCCTTGTTTCCAATGAGCCAAATCCAACAAGAAGCCAGAGGACAGTGAGGCCCCAGGATGCAGTACACACAGATCAGTTTCACCAGGCAGGGAACAGGGCGGGGAGAGGCAAAGCATGAATATGGAGAGGCAGAGGGAACACACCCACACAGCATTCGATTTGTATGCTCATTAGAACCAGCCATGGCTTTAGACTCCATCAGATCAGAAATCTCAAGGAAATTCCACATATTTTATTTGTAAGTATTACCTATAGGAATACACAACGTTTTAAATAGTAATAAAAAGTACACATGTTAATAGTGATAAGAAGAGGGAGAGAATGTTCTTCTTTAGAGAATATTAACTCGTAATTGTAAAAGGACAGAATTAGAAAAATCAGTATTTTGTGGCCAATTTAACAATTGATTCAGGCAGTCACTGGATGCTGAAATAATTGGCTGGAAATAGTGTCAGGAGACAGGATTCTCAGATAATCTCCAAGATTCATGCTGCAGAATACTAATGAATTTCAAAGGAGGAAAATGTTCCTTTACAACGGAGGAATCTAGTAGAAGCCCACTTAACCAAACCTAACATTATCAGCCCTGGAACAGACTGACATCACGTGCCTCCTGCTAGGAGGCACTTGGAATAACACAACATTACCTACGTAGAATTCCTTCCAAAAAAGTTTTATCTGGATCTAAATATGATGAATCCAAATTTCAGGATTTTCTGCCAAACAACTATTCTGGACTCTTCAAAAATGTCAACAATGGACTTGAAAGACAAAGTTTGAGGTTAAATGTGACTAAAGAGATAAGAAGCTAAATGCAATGCATGATCTTTGATCAGATTCTGAATTGGGTAAAAACAACCCAAAGAGCCATTGGTAGATAACAATATTGTATAAATGTTAAATTTTGTGAGTGTGATAGTGGTCTTGCATTTAATATTTGTTATTAATCTGCTCTTCATTGGTGAATAAGTGTGTGTGTACATATATTCTATTAAGTTTACTCATAATGTTTAACATACTTTTTAATGATTCAGCAAGTATATATACATGAATGTATATATATTTTAAATATATATTATATACTGTAACACACAATATATATTATATTAACATATATTATATTAACATATATATCATTATATATGTGTTATTCCCCTCCTTAACTTCAGCATTATTGACATTTTAGACTAGACAATTCTTTGTTGTGGAGGGTTGTTCGACACATCAAGGCAAGGTTAACAGCATCCCTGGTCTCCACCCAGTAGATGCCTGCAGCATCCCCTTCCATTTAGAATAATAAAAAATATCTCCAAACATTGTAATATTTCCCTTGGGGAAGGGGCGCAAAATTGCAACAGATATACGTATATGTGCATCTATATATAGCTAGGCAGCTGTCAAAAGAAAGCAAGACAGAGAGAGAATATATATCAAAACACGGACAATTTAGTCATTGGTAAATGTAGGTGGAGATATGGGTGTTCACTACATTACTCTTTCTAAAATTTTATGAATTTTAAAATCTTATAATAAAATTTTGGTTAAAAAGAAAAATGGAATCAAATCAAGCATCCACTAGATTGGCCAAAAGATGTGCTACAAAGAGAAGACAAAGTAAGAGCAGAAGATACAGAAGAGTCTGTATCTGTCAGTCTGACTCTGACCCCTCTTCTTTCTCTCATTATTTACCTCGATAACCAAAAGGTCACAAAAAATCTGTTCATATGTATTTTCTATTTCTTACACTTTTAAATTATCTAACACAGAGGAGTTACCTGGCACTAATATACAAATGAAATAACCGTACCCTGACCGATCAGGCCAATTGATCAGCACACCTTTCCCAGCCTGCTTGCTGCCTTCACTCCAACCTTCTCTCCTTTTCTTCCCCCATTTTCCAGTCTCTCTTCTCAGACTGAACTCCCAAGTTTAATAAAAAAGTGTTATTCAAGCTGTTCTTTCCACATGTAAGTTTCTGGTAAGGTTATTTAGCTTTAGCTCATCTTAATTAAGTCATTTAAGGTAAAGCCTAATCACTTTGCCGATGTGTATTTTAAAGAATCAGACTATAATGTGATTAAAAGAAGAAGAAGCAGTGCAATACATATCGCTTAATCACCTTCATTTCCCCTTCTCTGCTCACCCTCTGCCATCGTCACTGAGCCCTGCGGCCACCATAACCTCTGAAACGCGAAATCACTCATCAGCTTTCCCAGTTCTTTAAATTCACTTACCCTGATTCCCTGACTTCCTGAGAACCTCTAATCTTTCCATTGTTCCACACTTCCTTCTACAAGTCTGGTCTTGTTTTCACTTCTTTGCTTACCCTGCTTACACTCCGTGTTCCATCTCTCTAACTAGTGCTTTTAATAGATAATCTCAATCACCTTGTCTTTCTCTGAAATTTCCTGGAAAAGACACCTTTTCTTTGATCAGTCCCACAGTTTCACTGTCTTTCCCCTCCAACTCAGGGTGAACACTGCTGAAAAATATGACTAGTGGAGAAGCAGTTTCCAACATAAATTCATAATATACAGCCTTATCTGGACCATCAATCCTGCCCAGCAATCTTTTGTCCACACCAATATTTTAATCTTTTTTCACTTTATATAAACCTCAGACAACCCCATATCTCACCCCCATTCCATGTCACACATGACAGATTATTTATCTCCTTTGCACAGAGCAAAAACAGAAGTCCTCACATGGAAATCCTTCATCATCCCAATACAAAACATTCCAAGGTCCCCACATCCACATCGATGCTTTCCTCCTCCTTTCCCAGCCAACAGAGAAAGTGTTCCCTCTATACCAAAGCCCATTCTCTACACAAGGGCTCTTGGTCCCATCCCTTCCTTTTTCAGTTTTCCCTCTTCTTCTCCGTTGGCCCTTCATTCCCTCACTCCCACAGGGTGCTAGCAAGCAGACCTCTCTCGCCAGCTACTGGTCTGTCCTGCCCTTCACTGTCAGAATTGCAGAAGGGCTTTTCCAGACTTGCTCTCTTGCTTTAATCTGACCCCAAACCCAACCTTTTCACTAAAATTCCACTAAAATGATTTTAATAAGTTCCTAGCAAACTTTACATCATTTAAAACTCAGTGTCATTTTAGAGCTTAGATATTTTTGTCTAAAAATCTCAGAAGTAAACAGAGGGGCTTCTAGTTCTATTAACGGGGTATGCATCTGTCTCAGTCTGTTTGCGCTGCTGTAACAAAACACCACAGGCTGGGTGGCTTATCAACAACAAGTGTTTATTTCTCATGGTTCTGGAGACCAAGAAGTTCAAGATGATGGTGCTGGCAGTTTTGGTGTCTCATGGGGCCCTGATTTCTCTTTCATAGACAGGTGCCTTCTCCCTGTGTCCCCACATGGTGGGAGGGACTAGGAAATTCTGTGGGGTCTTTTATGGCCACTAATCCCAGTAGGAGGTCTCAGACCTCATTACCTAATCACCTCCCAAAGACCCCATCTCCTCATACCATCCCCTGGAGGACAGGGATTTCAACATATGAATTTTAAGGGGACACAAAAATCAAACCACAGCAACATTTTGTATTTCCAACTTCTTTTCCTGGAAGTCATAAAAAACAAAAATCATAAACTCTATTTTGGAAAAACTAAGGTCTTTTTTTGTTATTTTATAGCTTAATGAAGTATTGTTGAAGAACAATAAAATGCACATATTTAAAAGTGCAATTTAATGAATTTTGACATATGTTTATACTCATAAACACCACCACAATCAAGATAATGAACACCACGCTCAAAAGTTTCCTTTGAAATCCATCCTTCATCCCACCTCACTCTCAGTTAATCTCAACTCTGCTTTCTGTTACTGTAGGTTAATTTACATTCTCACACTTTCTAGAGCTATATATGAATAGAAGCATACAGTATATACTCCTCTTGATAAAACGTCTTTCATTCAGCATAATTATTTTGATGTTTGTGTATGTGGTTGCTTGTATCAATAGTTTGTTTCTTTGTATTGCTACATAGTATTCTGTTGTATGAATGTATCATAATTTGTTTGTCCTTTCACTTACTGACGGACGCTTGTGTTATTTCAAATTTTGGCTACAAATAAAGATGCTGTGAACATCTGTGTGCAAGTATTCCTAAGGATCAATGCTTTCACCTCTCCTGGGCAATGACTGAGTTGTATGGTAGGTGTATGTTTAAATCCTTAAGAAACTATCAAACAGTTTTCCAAAGTGGTTGTGCTGTTTTAGCTTTTTACCAGCACGTGATGAGCGGTCCAGCCGGCTGCTCTACAGGCTCCTCAACGCTTTGCATGGTCAATTTTAAAATTTTGGCCATTCTGATAGTTGTATATTAATATTTCATTGTGGTTTTAATTAGCATTTTCCCGGTAATTAAAATATTGATTCCCTTGTGCTTACTTTCTGTGTGTGTATATATTTTTTGTGAAGTATATATTCAAATATTTTGCCTATTTTCTTGGGCTGTCTGTCTTAATACTGAATTGTGGAAATTCTTGACCTATCACAAATACAAGTCTTTTTTTGGATACATGTTTTTTGCAAATATTGTCTCCCAATTTGTAAGCTGCTTTTTTATTTTCTCTGTACTGTATTTTGAAGACTAAAATGTTTCAATTTTGATAAAGCCTAATTATCAATATTTCATTTTTTTATATTATTTTAGAAATCTTTGCTAATCCAATATTACTAAATTTTCTCATGGTTCCTTCTAAAGTTTTAATAATTTTACCTGTTATATTTAGAGCCATAATATATTTTATATCAATATCTGTACATGATGAGAGTTAATAGTGGCTGGGTTTTGTTATTTTTTGTTTCCATATGGCTATTCAATTGTTCTAGTACAATTTATTGAAAAAATTATTGTTTCCCCATTGACTTCTTTTAGCACTTTTGTCAAAAATTAATTGGTTAGATAAACACCAAGTTTATACTGTATAGCATAGGGAATTATATTCAATACCTTGTAGTAACTTGTGAAAAACAATATGAAAATAAATATATATATATGTTCATGTATGACTGAAACATCATGCTGTACATCAGAAATTGACACAACATTGTAAACTGACTAGACTTCAATAAAAATATATATAAACAAAAAATTAATTGGCATGTCAACAATATTGAGCCCTCTTTTACATAAGCATGATATAGCTCCATTTTTTAAGGTTTTCTTTAAACTGTTACAAAATGTTTTGTAGTTTTCAGAGTACAGGTCTTGCACATCTTTTTCCCAGTGGTCCATAATTGTGCTGCTATTATAAATGGGCTTTTTGGTTTGTTTTTCAAGCTCAATTTTTATTTGTTTTCAGTATTTAGAGATATAATTGATTTTGTATATCGGTCTGATGTCCTGCAATCCTGCTGAAATAATGTGCTAGTTCTAGTAGCTTGTTTTGCAGTCTTTCTCTCTCTGTGTACATACACACACACAAGCAGGTACACACACACAAGCATGTTATCTGAGGGGAAAGATACTTTTCTTCTTCATTTCCAATCTGTATACTTTTTATTTCTTTTAACTGCCACATTGCACTTCCTGGAACCTTCAGTCCAATACTGAATAAAAGGATTAAGACACACACTGGAAGAGAGGATGTGCAAAACCACATCTGATAAAGAACTGTTATTCAAAATAAAGAGAGAGCTTTTAAAACTCAATAATCAGAAAACAACTCAATTTAAAAAAGGACCAAAGACTTCAACGAACACTTCACCAAAGAAGGCATACAGAGCAAATACGCACGTGAAAAGACACTCTACAGCTTATGTCATCAGGAAAACGCAAATTAAAACAACAGTAAGACACCACTGCACACCTATTAGAATGGCCAAAATCCAGAACAGTGACAACACCACCTGCTGGTGAGGATGGGGAGCAACAGGAACTCTTATTCATTTCTGATAGGAATAACAATGGTACGTCCTCCTTGAAAGACAGTTCGGCGGTTTCTTACAAAACAGGCATACTCTTACCATGTGATCAAGCAACTGTACTCCCTGGTATTTACCAAAGGTAGTTGAAAATGCATGTTACACAAAAACTTGCACGTGGATGTTTAGACAACTTTTACTAAATGAGAAAACTATATTTAAAATGTGCTTTAAAACAAAATGGAATTAGAAAAAAAATAGACATATGTATTTGAAATAACCGCACTGTGCTGAAAATCAAATCTCTTGCAGTAATACAATACACCAATTCTTAAAATGTAAGTTAACAGAATTCTCATTTAAACATTTTCAAAGACAATACTAAGGTCAAAAATTTCACGTCTATGGTAGCACGTATAGAAGAGCTTTATAAATATGACGTCCATCCCTATGAAGCCTACAAATTTGACAACGCTCAGTAAAAGCTTTTAGAATCACATCCAAAAGGTCACATCGAAGAATCACAAATCTGTATCCTGAAAGTTCCTACGCTGTTGGTATGAATGTAGTTTGGTGCAGCCACAAAGGAGGACAGTAAGGAGGCTCCTTAAAAAACTAAAAGTAGACTTACCCTATGATCCAGCAATCTCATTCCTGGGCATATATCTGGAGAAAACTATAATACAAAAAGACACATGCACCCCACTGTACATAGCAGCACTACTTACAATAATGAAGACATGGAAACAACCTAAATGTCCATCAACAGATGACTGGATATAGAAGATGTGTTGTATATATACACTGGAATATTACTCAGCCAAACAAAAGAATGAAATAATGCTGTTTGCAGCAACATGAGTGGACCTAGAGATTATCATATTGAGTGAAATAAGTCAGACAAAGACAAATATCATAAGGTATCATTTATATGTGGAATCTAAAACAAAAGATACAAATTCTATTTACAAACCAAAAAGAGACTCACAGATAAAGAAAACAAACTATGGTTACCAAAGGGGAAAGGGCAGGTAGGGATAAATTAAGGGTTGGGGAGTAACAGACACACACTACTATAGATACAATAGATAAACAACAAGGACCTACTGTATAGCACAGGGAACTATATCCAATTTCTTATAATTACCTATAATGGAAAAGAATCTGAAAAGAAAAAATGTATGTATGCATATGTATAACTGAATTGCTTTGCTGTACACCTGAAACTAACACTGTAAATCAACTACACTTAAATAAAAAATAAGAGTAAATAAATAAAATACGTCTTTTGAATTGATGTATTATCCTTCAGTGAATCTCATTCTAAGCTACAAGTGCTCCTTCATATAACATCAGGATATGTGTCTTTTAAATTTATTCTTCATATGTATTTATAATTTTTTAATCTAACCACTGTTATTTAAAAGAATTTATATTACAAACTCCAAGATTTTGCCTTTGAGTATATTCACAATACTGACTCAATTTAGTGATTCAAGTTTATGATTTATTGTTTACTTTCTCACGCCAAATTGATTTAAAACCCTCCTGTATAATTTTATTTGTACCAGTCTCCATTTCACTTCAAGTAGCCAATGAACTCTATATTATCTCATTTTATTCTTCTGTTCATTGTTCCTGAAATAATGTCTCCGTTCAATTCTTTCCATTGAATTAAATGCACCTTCCTTGCTTATTTAGCTGTCCAAATTCTACACAGCTTTCCATCTTACCAAAACACAACACAAATTTAACCTCTTCTAAAAACTTTACTTTCTGTTCACTCCACTTTTAGCATGTTTTTTCTCTTTCTTCAGAATTTCTATAGAAACTTTTGTCTAGATATTTTATTAAGCATTTTTGCTTATATAAAATAATTTAAATATCTCATTGTCACCTTTTACATATCAATGTGTATGTCCTGTGCTGGTAATAAATTATGTGAGGTTGTGAATCATGCTTTATAATTCTTAATATTATATCCAGCAACCTATTTCACATAATAGGTGCTCAGCCATATGCAGACCATGAAAAACTTCTTAAACTTTCAAAATCTCAGTTTAGTAATTTGTATAATAAATTATACAATTATTTAGACCAGATGATCTCCAAGACCTGTCTCAGTACTAACTCTCCAATGTGAATTTAATGTTGAGCATTACTCTTATTTCCCACTAGATGGCACCAACACCAAATAAACACTGAATTGGCTTTTTTTGTGTGTAAAAATGAATGCTCAGAATAGGTACTGTTATGGATAACAGGTATAATTTGTGAAATAAATTATAGGGAACCATAGGATTTTTTCTACTTTTTTAACTAGAGAGTTATTTGCTAATAAATAATGAATTTTCTGTAAAATATTATTTGGAGTAATGTTTGTGAAATCAACACAAAATACCTTATTAAAGAAATGCTCACTGAATTTCTACCCTGACCACAATAACTTGATGGTTGTTTGAAGATGCACAAAGGTAAATCATGCATGGATGCTTTTATAAAGAAAACAGAACATACACAATTTTAAAAAGCATAATAGAAGTAAAAATGAGATTATTCCAAGGATATAGATACTACTTTCAACTGCAGAAATCAGCATCAGTCTTCATGGGAATTGGGGTATTTTATATTTCTGTTGTGGGTTCAACTTGTTGTGTCACTTTAAAAAAAAAATATTTGAAGCAGATAGTGCAAGATATTGAATGTCAAACTAAGGCCTTTGGACTTCATGCAGAGCTAATCAGATGAAATTGAAGACTTCCATACAGAGTTTCACAACCAGAGGTATGTTTTAAAAAGTTGTCTGCTTGACTGTAAGTGAGGGGATTAAAAAAAGGCATTTTATGCAAGAAAGGGGAGAGGGTAGCAACACTCTTATCAATAAAATAGAATTTAAAACAAAGTCTGTAACAAAAGACAAAGAAGGGCATTATATAATAATAAAGGGATCACTATAACACGAGGATATTATACTTCTTAACATCTGTGTACCCAATACAGGAGCATCTAAATATATAAAGCAAATATTAACAGACATAAAGTGAGAAATTGACAATAATAATAGGAGATTTTAACATCAACACCGGTAAACATCAATAGATAGATCATCCAGACAGAAAATCAGAAAGGAAACAGTGGTCTCAACTGACACAATGGACCAGTGGGACTTAGTAGATTTCTACAGGACATTCTGTGCAAAAACAGCAGAACACACGTTGTTTTTAAGTGCATACAGAGATTTTCTCCAGGGTAGATCATGAGCTAGGACATAAAAAAGTTTCAACAAATTTAAGAGAACAAAAATTATATCAAACATTCTTCTGCCCACAAGAGTGTAGAAATAGAAATCAATCACAGAAAGAAAAATAGGAAAAATACAAACACAAGGACATTAAACAACATGCTACTAAGAAAACAAGAGGTCAATGAAGAAATCAAAGAGGAAATCAGAAAATACCTTAAGACAAATGAAGATAACACAATTGTCCAAAATTTATGGTACACAGCAGAGGCAGTTCTAAGGAAGAAGTTTATAGCAATATAGAGCTATCACAGGAATCACAAAATATCTCAAGTAAGCAACCTAACCACCATCTAAATAAATTAGAAAAAGAATAAGAAATAAAGCCCAAAGTCAGCAGAAGGAAGGAAATAATAAAGATCAGAGAGGAAATACATAAAAAGAGACCAAACAAATAGAAAAGATCAGTGAAACCAAGAGCTGTTTTTCTGAAAAGATAAACAAAATTGACAAACATTTAGCCAAGCTTGTCAAGAAGAAAACAGAGAGCACCCAAATAAACAAAATAAGAAATGAAACAGAAGAAATAACAACTGATACCACACAGATACAGAAAACATGATAAGAGAACACTATGCCAACAAATTGGACAACCTAGAAGAAATGAACAAATTTCTAGAAACATACAATCTGCCAAGACTTAATCAAGAAGAAATATAGAGTTGGACAGAGCAATCACCAGCAGTGAAACTGAATTTGTAATAAATAAATTCCCAGAAAACAAAGCTCCAGGATCAGATGGGTTCACAGGCGAATTCTTCCAAACGTATAAAGAAGAACCAAAAACTTAATCCTTCTGAAACTATTCCCAAATATCGAAGAGGAAAGAACACTTCCAAATTCATTCCACAAAGCCACCATTACCCTGATACCAAAACCAGACAAAGGCACTACAGAAAAAGAAATGAATATAGATTCAAAAACTCCTCAACAAAATATCAGCAAAATGAATTCAACAATATATAAAAAGAATTATACACCATGATCAAATGGGATTTATTCTAGGAATGCAAGGATGTTTCAATATTTGCAAATCAATCAATGCGATACACCACATTAACAAAAGGGAGAATAAAAATCATATGATCATCTCAACAGATGCAGAAAAGGCATTTGAGAAAATTCAACATCCATTCATAATAAAAACTCTCATCAAAGTTGGTATAGAGAGAATAAATATCAACACAATAAAGGCCATTTATGACAAACCTACAGCTAACATCATACTCAATAGTGAAAAGCTGGAAGTTTTTTCTCTAAAATCAGGGACAAGACAAAGATGCTTACTCTCATCATCCCTATTTAACATAGTGTTGGAAATTCTAGTCACAGGAATCAGACAGAAAAAAAAAAAAGAAAGAAAAAAGATATACAAATTGGAAGGGAAGAGGTAAACCTGTCACTATCTGCAGACGACATGATGCTCTATACAGAAAACCCCAAAGTATCCACCAAAAATTATTAGAACTAATAAATAAATTCAACAGGGTTGAAGGATACAAAAATAATATACAGAAATGTTTCTTTTCTATATAGTAATAATGAACTATTAGAAAGTGAAGTCAAGAAAACAATATTGTTTAAAATCACATCACAAAGGATAAAATACCTAGGAATAAACTTAACCAAGGAGGTACAAGATCTATACTCTGAAAACTACAAAACATTAATTAAAGAATTAGGAAATGACACAAAGAAATGGAAAGTTATCTTGTATTCTTGGAATGCAAAAATTAATATTGTTAAAATGGCCATGCTACCCAAAGCAATCTACAGATTTAATGCAATCCCTATCAAAATACCCATGACATTTTTCACCAAAATATAACAAATAATTTAAAATTTCGTATGGAACCACAAAAAAAACCTGAATTGCCAAAGCAGTCTTGACAAAAAACAAACAAACAAACAAACAAAAAAAACCTGGATGTATCACACACCCTGGCTTCAGACTATAGTACAAAGCCACAGTAACCCAAACAGCATGGTACTGGCACATGAGTCAATGGAACAGAATAGAAACCCAGAAATAAACCCACACAATTATGGTTAATTAATCTATGAGAATGGAGGCAAGAATATACAATGAAGAAACAACAATCTCTTTAGTAAGTGGTGCTGGGAAAACTGTAAAATAATGAGATTTTAATATTTCCTCACATCACACACAAAAATAAACTCAAAATATATTAAAAGTCCTACATGTAAGTCCTGAAACCGTAAAACTCCTATAAAAGAACACAGGCAGTAAACACTTTGACATAAATTGCAGCAGTATTTTCGTAGATATGTCTCCTAACGCAAAAGATATAAAAACAAAAATTTTTTAAATGAGACCTACTTAACCTTGAAAGCTGTTGCACAACAATGGAAACCATTGACAAAATGAAAAGACAATCTACTGAATGGGAAAAAAAATATTTGCAAGTGATATGACCAATAAGAGGTTATTCAAAATACACAAATATCCTAAATATACAAACATTTCATATAAAAAACTCAATATAAAAAAACCAAACAACCAGATTGAAAAATGGGAAGAAGGGCTGAATAGACATTTTTCCATAGAAGATATAAAGGTGGCCAACAGGTACATGAAAAGATGCTCAACATCACTAATTATTAGAGAAATGCAAATCAAAACCTCAATGAGGTACTACTTCACTCCTATCAGAATGGCCATCATTAAACAGTGTACAAATAACAAATGTTGAAGAGGACATGGAGAAAAGGAAACCTTAGTATACTGTTCATGAGAATGTAAATTGGTGTAGCTACTTATGGAAAACAGTATGGAGGTTCCTCAAAAAACTAACAATAGAACTGCCATATGACCCAGCAATTCTGCTACTGGGTATATATCTGAAGAACACAAAAACACTAATTTGAAAAGATACGTGCACCCAATGTTCACAGCAGCATTATTTACAATTGCCAAGATATGGAAGCAACATAAGTTTCTAACAACAGGTGAACAGATAAAGAAGATGTGATCCATATATCCAATGAAATATTACTCAGCCATAAAAAGAGTGAAAATTTGCCATTTGCAATGACATAATAAGACCTAGAAAGTATTCTGCTTAGTGAAATAAGTCAGACAGAGAAAGACAAATATACTTTGTTATCACTTATATGTGGAATCTAAAAAAAATAGATAAATGTGTATACCAAAACAGAGACAGACTCATAGGAATAGAGAATAAACTAGTGGTTACCAGCAGGGACAGGGAAGGGGCTTTGGGCAAGATAGAGGAATGGGACTAAGAGATACGAACTTTATAAAATAAACAAGCAACAAGGACATACTGTACAGCACAGGGAAATACAGCCACTAGTTTCTAATAACTTTAAATGGAATATAATCTATAAAAATATCACTATATCTATAAAAATAACCACTATGTTATACACCTGAAACTAATAGAATATTGTAAATGAACTATAATTTAAAAAAACCTACTCACAAAAAGACTGTCTGATCTCACTTTCATATGGAATCTAAAATAGTCAAACTCACAGAAGCAGAGAGTAGAACGGTGATTGACAGGGACTGAGGGAAGGGAGAAATGGGGAGGCAATGGTCAAAGGGTACAAAACTTCAATTATGCAAAAAAAAGTTTTGGTGACCTAGTACACAGCAAGTGCCTACAGGTAACACCACATTGTATACTTAAAATTTTCTAAGAGGATAGCTCTGTGTTAACTGCTCTTAATACAAAATAACACTAATTACTAACAATAATAAAGGGGGTAGAGGAAACTTTGGGAGGTGAGGGTCATTATGTCATGGTCTTGATGGTAGTGATACACTTACAGATGAATACTGATTCCTGAACTCATCAAGTTGAATATATTAAATATGTTCAGCTTTCTACATGCCACTTATTCCTCAATAAAGTGATCTTTTAAAAAAGATACATCTGCTGGTGGCTTGGCTATTTGATGAGAATGAGAGAAAGGAGTACGGCTCCTGACCGAAGGGCTGTAACAGTACATCCTTGTGAGAGATTCTGATGGCTTACACATGAATGGTGACAACAGTGGCGAAGGATATAAGCCATCAAGGGACACAGAAAAGGATGGATCAAAGTAGAGAGCAAGGAAAATGAGAACAAAGACAATAACTGGATAATAATTGGAGAAAAGGAGTCAGTTTGGTTTTGAGAGTTATGAAGAAATTATGAATGATTAATTTCATCATTTTGAGTTTTAGAAGCTGACACTACAGCTTGTCTTCATAAATCCAGTTATTTTTCCTGCTCAGCAGCAGCAGCAGCAGTTCCCCCATTTCTGTTTTTGTAGCATGCTACATATTTGCTGATGGTTTTAAAAGCTACGAGATCTGTTGAGTTAAGTATTATGATTGTAGCACTATCTAAAGCAAGTAACGCATAGCTGGGTCTTTCTTGAGTCTGTCAGTAATAGCCACTAGAATTAGTAATAGCTAATAGAATTATGTACATCTTTTGTATTCTGCTCTTAAGGAACCTTTCAAGACATTTAGAATAGTGTTGGAGAAATACTCTGCATGGTCCCAGGAAACTTCTTAGTTTCTTTCTTTTTTCTCAGAAGTACAAGTTCTCCCTTAATTCAGTTCAGCTCAGATTAACATTGTTACTCAAGCACCAGCTATATGCCAGGAACTGTGATAGACTCTAGGAACATGAAGATGAATAAGACAAGGTTCCTGCTACTTCGAGATCAGAAAAGAGAACATAGGACAGCTGATTGTGCCACAGACAGGAAGGGGAGGCACTAGCTGGTAAGGTTCCTGAAGGACGTGATGCCTAAATTGATTTAGAAGAATGAAAAAAAAAACTAATTACATAACTGGAGGTGGAAGGATGCTTTAAGCCCTGGAAACAGCTTGAACAATACAGGGATGACTGAAACAGCATGTCACATTTTCTAAACTACAAGAAGTTTGAGAACATAAAGTTCTATGCGGGAGCGTCAGGCCCTGATGCTGGAGAAGCAGGTGCTGAGGCAGGAGGCATGGGCAGGAACACAGACAGGGCTTTATGACCAAGCTAAGGACCTGCTCTTCACAGATGGTGAAGAGAAACGCTGAAGTGTTTTAAAGAAGAATGTGGCAGGAGCACAGTGGCATTTTCATTTAGGAGGGAATTATTTTATCTTGGAAAGAAGCAGTGTAGCACTTATTATGTAGGAAAAAAGAAGAAAATATGAGGTAAGTAAAAAAAGAAGGACCAAATGGATGAGGAAGAGATACAAAAAGCTTGCAACGCAGCCACTCCTAGACAAACGCTTAAATTTCGTTATCTATACCTACAGATTTTTTTTATTAGGTTATTGTTGGCCACTTGGTCTCAGCCCACCATGGGGACATTTCAGTGTCTCAGTCTAATCAAAAGAGAAGCACTCCAAATGTCAGAAATGTTTTATGCAGAGTTGTAATAGCTGCTCTAGTCTGCTCTCAGCCCTGAGCCCCACTGTTACCATGACAACCTCCACAGCAAAAGGCAAGGTTGATGAAGTTGTTCTGATCCAGAGGCTTTGCCTCGCTGTTTGGTGCTTCTGAATTTTCAATATCAAATAAACCACTGCCAGTCTCCTTGCACACTCTGTTATACATCTGAAATATTAACTTACCTAAGTATCATATTTTAACATAGAATGTTCACCCTATGTGTACACTTATGGGGTCGTAAACAGCCCAGTCCACAAACGCTTCTGGACCTCAGAAGAATCAGGCAGTGGACAAAAGGAAAATCATATTTTTGCCATTCAGTGTTATTCTGTCTTGATATAAGATCACAAGCACAGAATGTGAGAAGCAGGTTAAAGAAATAGTTGCCTCAGTTCTCGCAGACTCTATGGGGCTAGTAAACCTTCATTTGACCAATATTTGACCCATCTATTCTCGCCTCTGCATCCTGAAAATTGTTGCTGCCTCCTCCTTTTATCTCTTTTCACAAAAGTATGCATATGCCATATATTCATGTATTTTATGCAATCATACTATACATCCCTTCTGTAATTACTTATTTGTAAACTATTTTTTACTCAATAATGTACCATGAGCCACTTTCTATGTCATTTTTCTTTAAGCTACAACATTTTCCATCATAAAGACATGCTACATTTTACTCTATCCAGTTCTATTTTTTAACGTGCTGGGGTTTTCTTTTTCTCAATTTTTCTATTTTTAAACAACATGGCAATGAGCATCCCATTAACTGTTTCCACGCATATGCATTTCCTTAGTATAAATGTCTAAATTGGAATTATTGGACTACAGTCAGCATTATTAGCCTTCTTCATTTAACATGCAACTCGAGTTCTCACTACAAGCTCCCATACTCAGTATGTGTTTTGCCTGTAAAACCTTGCCTCAAATAAAAATAAAATAGTCCTTTATTGAACACGTACTCTGTGCTGTGCACTGAACTCAGTACTTCACCTGTATTTAGTTATCTTCCAAACGATGCAATAAGGTAGGTACAGTTATGAGCCTCATTTTATAAACGAGGAAACTGAGGCACCGAAAGGTGAAACTTGCCCAAGTTTACAGCAGGAACTAGCTTCAAAGTCGGCCCAGAACCCGTCTTTCTCAGTCGCTGCACTGCGTTCGTCATGACTGGTCTCTCCTCACTGCTCAGGCTGTGTGTAAGATGTTACCTCCAATGAGGGCTTCTAGACCATTGTTACTAAAGGGTCACCCAGTCCCACGCTATTACCATGCTGTTTACTCACCCCCTTGCCCCGCCCTGCCCCACTGCCCCACATCTAGTCTTGGACAGATAAACAGTGAACAAACCAACATGAATTTAACCTGTTAGTGAGAAGCAGGAAGACAGAAGAGGTTGTTCCAACAGCACTGAGAAACAGAAGTGTTTGCAGTCAGCCAGGAAAAGAATACCAAAATAAGATTCCTGAGTCAGATACAAACCTGGTGAACTTTTCACAGTCCAGTAAACCACATCAGCCCTGGTTCAGCTTCTCTAATGAGACTGCAGAATCATAACATCTTGTCAACGTCTGCAGGTTCACTGATAAGCACATAGGGCTCTGAACTCTGCACCTTTGTCTTTTGTAAATTCTTGGTTAGACACACGGCAACACTCCCCAAGAATGTCACATTAGGATCAAGCAGGCTTATTAGAAAAAGCTCTGGCATAATATCAAAAAATCAAGAAATTGTCATTTTGTCTTTTTCTAAGTTTGAAATATTAAAAAAAAAAAACAAAACTACACCTTCACATACAGAGAGGATTGCTTCTTACCTGGCCATGCTGGACTGGGAGCTCGATGTAGTGCCCCTGAGAATGGGTTGGTCTTCATTCAGAGGGCAGTGATGGGGAAGGATTTTTTTTTTTTTTTTTTTTGGTAGGCCTGAGCATTTTAGAAAGTTTATTTTAGGAAATAAGGTACATGGGGGTTTTAGGCAACCAAAATGGAGTAGTGTAGTAGATATTTACTGTTTTGCGCAACCAAGCTCAGATTGCTCCCTTTTCTTGCTTTCAGAAATCCCAGTTTCTTCTGTCTGGAATGATCTTTGCCCAAGAAGCCACATGTCTTGCTCCCCCAGCCTCTCTACATATTTGCTCCAACATCACTTTCTCAGTGAGGGTTTCTGTGACCTCCTATCTAAAGTGTCAGATCCCCACCATCACTCCCTGTTGCTCTTCCATGCTCCCCCGTAGCACTATTACCACCTGAAAGGTGTTTGTTTCCTAGGGTTACTGTAACAAGTTACAACAGAGTTGATAGCTTGAAACCATAGATTTATTTTCTTACAATTCTGGGTGTCGAAAGTCTAAAATCAAAGTGTCGAGCGGGACGGTGCCTCTTTGAAGGCTCTCGGGCAGAATCTTTCCTTGCCTTTTCCAGTTTCTGGTGGCTCCAAGCATTCTTCGGCTTGTGGCCACATCCCTGCAGTCTCCACCTCCATCTCTCTCCACACTGCCTTCTCCTCTGCCTTCCCCCCTTCTCTCTCTTAAAGGAATACACCATTGGATTTAGGGCCCACTCAGATAATCCAGGATGATCTTATTTCTAGGTCCTTAACTTAATGACATTTCAAAGACCCTTTTTTCCAGATAAGTTCACAATCACAAGTTCCAAATTGAGGAGGTGGATACATCTTTTTGGGACCCATCATTCAACCCACTACATCATGTATGTATGTATGTATGTATGTATGTATGTGCACATGTATGTATCATGTATGAACAAATATATTGTCTGCTACCTGTTTTGATCTATGAGGGTGACAAGGTTTTGTGTTTTGTTATTATTGTATCCCTACCACTTAAAATAGTGCCTAATACATTGTAAGTACTCAGTAAATATTAGCTACATTAATCAATTAATATGGCCACTTAAAAATATACTTCATGTGTAATTAATATTTTTATTTTATTTGATAAACTTCCTTATGGGTTTGGTTAGTGATAACTAAATCCTGAGGGGTTGGTCCCAGGGTAAACCATTAAACGTGACCACCAGAGTTTACATTACGGTTACCTAAACCCAAGCAGTCTGGCACAAAATTTGTAACTTGCTTTACGCATCTCACCTTACAAATAGCTCTCTTCCATGTGCCTTTATCCATTACACTGCTGTAAATCATCTTCTCTCTGCTGAGGCTGATGCCTACCTCGGTCTGATCCGTTCCCCTTGGTGTGCTGAGACCACGCATTTATGTACTCTTCTCACAAAGGAGTCAAGGCGTCATTACTGATTCCCATCTGCTCTTTGAAACGCAACAGAATTTACAAAGACATTCTTCTTCCACCTTCTCCCTCACCCAGACACTTAAGAGGAAAAACAAAGAAGCAAACATCCCCTCATATTTGCAGTCTCCTAGCTTATGCACGTGAAGCCCAGCCAGTGGGGGGATGATTTCAGACAGGTCTGGAGAGCAGTCTTCCCGACTAGCTCCCCCACGTAAGCCCGAACCAGCTTCAGCTTGCTTAGATCTCACTCTGGTCCAGAGCTTCAACAAACAGGTCCGGTGATCCTCACGACCATCGTGTAAAGAAGGCAGAGCACGCATTGTTATTCCTATTTTACACATGAGGAATCAGGTTTCAGAGAGTTTAGACGGTTTGTCCCAGCTCACATGGTAAAACTGTATCTGGGACTAAAACTCAGATCATCAGCAACCAGCCGGTTTTCACCCCTCATTTACTGATTCCTGCTAAGACTGTTTTTGCCTGTTTTCCGGTGCACACATTTCATAGCCCTATGTGACTATACCATTATGTTTTGATTCATCTGAATTATCTGAGAAAATCATCACTTTTCTTTATATATTTGGATTTTAAATAGAAATACCTTTATAATCACCTCATTATTACATCAAGGGACCAAAATATGTTCCAGGAGCAAACATTCATTTCCATGATGAGAAGCGTGTCCTTTTGTGTATTTCTTCTTCTCTAAAGTGAGGTAGGCTTCTATTTTACTTTGGTTTCTTTTCTTTCCTGAGGGCTATACTTCACATTTGTCCTTTTTTATTTTATTAACAGTTCTCCAGATACAGTAATTGGTGATTCCAACCGCATCCCTGCACAATTAGCTTCCACATTCGGCTTGTTTTCTCTCTGGGGAGATCCCATGAGCAAAGAAAGGACCCAGGGATCAGGGTGAGCAGACCTGAGCTTTTGACCTCTGCTCCCCACTGTCAATGATTATACATTATTTACTTCCTTCTGTTCTGGAAGATTGTAAAATGTAGCAAAGAATCCTACCCAATGCCTCTTACTTCAAAAGAAAGAGACAACATTTTTGAAGGTATTGTTTGAGAAAGAGGATGCAAATGCTAAAAGCCACTCTATTTTTAAACTGTTCTAATGGAAGATTTAAGTTCCTACTGACATTAGCATGTTATAGGGAATATAGCTTAAAGTATAGCTCCCTTTGCCACGGTCAAAACTATGAACCAAGAGTGGGCATATCTATGGACCCTTCTGCAGGTGTGTGGGCACATTTCTCAAAAAGGTAAGGTGCACATGGGAAAGGTGTCAGATAAATAATTAGGAGAGTTGAGAGTCGCTGTGGTATAGGATGGAAACCTGCCAATCCCTAAAACTGAGCCAGTTATATAGTATATGAGATGAGGGAGTAAAGGTCAGGGGAGCTTAAAACAAAAAACAAAAAAACTTCAGAGGAATGAGAGGACACTGAGATCGGAAGAAAAGAGGACTGATGCGGGCAAGTCTCCTTCAGCAAGTAATATATTTGATGGTATTTATATATTATCATCTATTTTGTGCTCATCCATGAGAGGATACAAACAAACATTGTGACATCTGGAAGGGAAATATGAAATTCAATACAAACCAACTGTATAAGTTACACAAGAAGACAAAATGTAATTGTAAAAGGTACAGTTCACTTACAGATAACAGAAAGCACTCCAGCTACTTGAAGCCAAAAAGTATTTAATACAGAGAACTGGGTACTTCAGAAAGTATTGAAAGGCCTAGACAAACAGTCTAGTCTCTGCTGGCAAGATCGACTCCCAGCATAACATCCAGAGCAGGACTGTTAAAGAAGCTGCTCCCTCTGTCTTGGTCAGGAAGCCGAGAAGTCGGGAAGCCATCAACAGATCTGCTTCCCCACAGGCTTCAGTGCTTTGCTAGATCCTAACACAGCTAACATGCACGCTGCCATCTCTCTCTCCCACTTAACTCCGGAATTTACCCCATCTTAGATCACAGCCGAAGAGAATTCTCTATTCAAGGGGCATGTGCCCTTAGAGCATTTGATCAAGTCAACCAAGAGACTGTGGCTGGTGTGGATGTGGTGATGTCGCATTAACACGAGCGAAATCCAGCTGAGGCATTAAAGGAGAAAGAATGGAGGATGGAAGAGCGGGCACCAAGTCAAATCACTTTTTCCTAATCAGTGGTAACACACTAGTCAGGTCGGATGGCCTGGCAATAGGCCAGTTTCTTCAGAGCCTCTTTGACCTCTCGGTTCCTCAGGCAATAAATGAACGGGTTGAGAGCAGGAGTGACAATGGCATAGAAGACAGAAATCACTTTGTTCATGTTGAAGGCATGGATGGCTCGAGGCCGGGCATACATGAAAATAGTAGCTGAATAGAAGATGGTGACCACCACGAGGTGGGAGGCACAAGTAGAGAAGGCCCTCTGCTTTCCCGTGGGCATGCATAGGACAGTGGCCAGAATGCACCCGTAGGACAGGACAGTGATAGAGAGGGGGAAGAGGAAGATGACCAGTGCCAGGACAAAGTCCACCAACTCAGCCATGGACATGTCTGTGCAGGAGAGGTTAAGTACTGGAGAGATGTCGCAGAAGAAGTGATTGATGACATTGGGGCCACAAAAGCTGAGGCGAGAGATGAAGCAGATCTTAGCCAAGGAGATGCCAAAGCCTGTGGCCCAGGAACCAAGAGCCAGGCGGAAGCAGAGCCCATGGCTCATAACGGTGGGGTAGTGGAGTGGGCGGCAGATGGCCACGTAACGGTCGTAGGCCATGGCAGCCAGGAGCACACATTCTGTGCACATGAGTGCAATGAAGAAGTAAAGTTGTATCATACAGTGAGCGAAGGAGATGCTGTTGCTCGCAGACCAAAAACTGAACAGCAACTTGGGTACAGTCACAGAGATGTACCAGGTCTCCAAGAAAGACAGGTTGGCCAGGAAGAAGTACATAGGCTTGTGCAGTGGCCGGTTCTGCTGCACCAACAGGATGATGATCATGTTTTCAGCCACTGTCAGAATATAGGCCACAAGGAACATGAGGAACACTGCTGCACGCACACCCCTGCTCCCAGGGAACCCCACCAGAATGAACTTGGTGACCCGTGTCTGGTTCTCCACCTCCATATTGGAGACACAGGGCTTAGCTCTCCTGGAGGAAAAAAATCACTTGGTCAGATTCGATGGTCCAGTTAGAATCCTCCATCTTTTGCCTTCTCTGACTAGTAATAACAGTGGTGGATACCATTTTTAAATAATATATCATAGGTTAGATCATACACTGGGTGTATTATGCACAGAATGTGATTTGATTCCCACATAGCCTCTTTATACATGTTATTATACCCATCTTAGTGATGAAGAAACTGAGTTTTAGAGCAGTATTATGTAACTTACCACATTCCCACTGGTAGCTGGGCCGGAATCACATTCAAGTCTAAGTCTAAACACCTACCTGCCCTCCATAACCACATCCAAGTTAAACATGATCAAAGCTCCACGTTCCATGTTACCACTGCCAATTCAAAAGGATGCAATGGCTTTCCTGGCCTCCACCCAGAGCTCTGGAAGCTTTGCCTTACAGTTCATTTATCCTTCACATACCGTTCCATTTTCCCTCTACTGTGTGTAGAGTGCAGACAGAGTGCAACTGCATTGTCTGGGAGGTGCGTGGGGAGGTGGGACAGGGAGAGAGTTAGGCTTTTCCGTATGAAAAGCCTGGACTTCAGTCAAGTACCAGGTTTGCCCATAAATTGCTCTATGACCTTGAAGTCTTTTTTTTTTTAACATTTTTTTATTGAGTTATAGTCATTTGACAATGTTGTGTCAAATTCCATAGAATCTTGTATATATGACCTTGAAATCTTATGCTCCCTGAAACCCAATTTCCTCTTCTGCAAATGTGAATATTAATATTTATTTAGCTTATATCAATGTGGATCAAAACCCAGATGAAACAATGTAAGTAAAATTTTATATAAACTCTGCACAACAGGCAGGGTTGGGCTAACAGGAGCAAGGAAAGCCACGGCTGTGGGGCGAGCAGACAGACATGAGCTTCCTCTCAGGGAGATTCAAATCCTTGGGGGTGGGGGTGAGAGTCTCTGAGAAGAGATTTTTTAAAATAAGCAAACAAAAAGAAATATATAATAAAATCTCAGATGTTTTCTATGAAGGTTAAAAAACAGAACGTGATACTGGTGTGATCGGGGAAGGCCCCCCTGACCTCTGGAGGAGGTTGACATTTAGGCAGAGAAGGATGCCAGGGCCCAGCCCTTTGAAGAGCTGAGGAGGGAGAGAGCTGCACTGAGATGAGCCAACACTGCTGTGCTGTGATGCTTGAGGAACAGGTGGGAAAGGTTGGCAGGGCCAGAATGTGCAAGACCCCATCGGTCATCATAGGGGATCTGAAGAGTGGTCTAAATATAATGAGAAGCAAGTGAAAGGTTTAAAGCGGAATAGGGGCACGGTATGAGTTATGCTGTGGAAAGATAACACTGTTGTTCAAAAGACTCTATGAAAGCAAGAGGGGGGTTGTGAGGTTGACGGGGGCTACTCAGAGAAGGTGGTGGTAACCTTGAAGAGCGTGGTTTCAGAGGAGTGGGTGCATTTCAGAAACATTTTAGAAGAATCTTTTTTTTTAACAGGTGAACTTAATTTTAATAACATAGTCTACTTAACCCAGTATACCCAAAATATTGTATTTCAACATGCAATCAACATAAAAAAAATCAATGAGGTATTTCACATTCTCTCCTCACATTAAGTCTTTGAAATCCAGCATGCATTTCACACTTAAGCAGCACATCTCAGTTGGGACTAGCCACATTTCAGGTTCCTAATAGCCACCTGTGACTACATGCAGGGCAGTTTTAGAAGCCTGTAAGACACATTTTTCCTTCCTAAGCATTTGCCTACTTGTCAGTAGAACTCTGCAGGTGTTCACTACAGCATCTGCACTACTGTAGAAGTTCCAAACATAGAAGAATCTTTAAAGGTAACTGATGGAAGAATCTTTAAAGGTAAACAGGTGAGGAAGAGAGAAATCAAGGAGGGACCTCAGATGTATGGCTTATTATATGGAACTGGTGCCTTCTGCTATGATGGAGAAAACTTGGGATGTTTACAGACATTTTCCTCAGAGTTGACAAGAAGGCAATGGGCAAGAATTTGGTAGGGCTTTGTTTTAATTAGTTTTAACATAAAGCCCGAGCAATTGGTCCACAGCATTCTCTAATGATAATATATTAAGCACTTACTAGGTCCTGGAAGTTCTTTGCTGAGTAATTTTCAAACCGATATTCCATTTAATCCACAAAACAATACAAATGAGGTATTGTTATTCTAATAAATGTCACATTAAGTAACACTTCCAAGTTAGAAATGAGAAATCAGAATTACAGGAAAGCTGAAGTCTGTCTGGCTGCAAAGGCATGGCCTTAACCACTAGGCTGTCTCACATCCAGTTGAGGACTACCAGACTTTGCACTCACACCGCTTCTTTTATATTTAAGATGCCTGATGATATTAGGAAATGCTCTTTAATCCTACTGAAATTTCAGTATCAGCACAGGCTATTAGAGATGAGTCCAAATTTAAAGAAATACCAATATGACACAGAAACATATTCAATTACACAGGTAAAATGAACATATAGAAATGCTTGGTAAATGCGTCAGAGAAGAGATACTCATTGGACTGAGTCTTACAGTAGAAGTAAGTGAGAGGACGAAACATTTTAGGCAGACGAATTAGAGTAAACAAATACATGGAAGTGTGAAACAGCCTGACATTTTCAAGGAAGCAACTCGTTAAGACCTATTGACTGTGTGAATGGACAGATTACTAGTGAATGAATGGGTAGGAAAGGTGTGAGACAGAGAGAGCAGGGGGCAGGGATGCAGAGAGAGACAGAGACAGAGAAATAAAATAATGTCAAGAATCAGATCATGGAGACCTTTATGGGGAATATTAAGTCATTTAAGAATGAGTCTATATTACAGACAATAAATAATCACTATAATCATGGAATATTTCTTGGCAGCTGAAAACATCCTCATATTTTACCCTGGCTTTGGATGTGGGAGTATGGATTTGGATGGGTCGGGGCTGCCAAGTCAGAGATTGAGAGATGAGTTAAAGACAACACACTTACAGCAGGCACTTAAAGACACACACAAAGAAGAGAAAAATTACCCCAGTTACAATGTTTGTTAAAGAAACAAAGATGAACACGTTCAGACATACCTGTTCACAAGCTGCACAGGTAACTGCACTCCCAGAAGAAGCTCAATAACAACAAAAAATTCCCCTGTTTTCCATCAGCAAAATGAAGAGTGCACAGGCACTAACTATTACATACGAATAGGAGGAACTGACCACATGTATTGTCAATGTATTATTTTACCAGAAAATTTGTAGACCTTTTCACTCATAATAATTTCTACTTCACCACAGTGTATTCAAATTTGTTACCCCTAATAGCAGAGTTTTGCCATTGATCTAGAATCAGGTATCTTAGCTTCTCTCCATTCTTGAGCCTGCTTTGTATTACTTTCCTTCAATTCTGTCTGCATTCTACACAAGCGTAGGTTCCCAGTAATTAATACTTGATAAAACAGCATACCCTCCTTCCCCATCAAGACAACAGCAGTTTCTGTAACCACTATCACAAATGAACTGCGGGGAAGATGCCACAGCCTGCAGCATGAGGATGTCAGAAGGCATGGTAGGGACCTGCAGCTTGGGATCAGAATCTGGGGTGCTTATTTCTGAGCCAACACCAAGAGATGCTCCTCAAAAGTAGTAGAGGGGATGTGTTCTCTCTGATCAGGGCACATCTGGCTGTACTTAGATTTTAGAAGATGAGACCGTCACCCTGATTAATCGCTGGGAATTGAGAATGGGTAAAAGTGGGAAGCATGACAACAGAATTAAATGTTTAGGATGTAAACTTTGCTGTGTCATATGAACCTGAAACAGAGCTGACTGCATAGTTAGAAGGGGATGCTCTGAGCAGGGACACTTACCTTGACTCAGCAGCCTCCGATGGAGCCGAATGTGAAAAGAAATTCTTCACTGATTCTAAAATAGGAAGAAGTAGAAAAGAAAGATTCAGGTATTGAATAGATGCGAGGAACTCACTGTCTAAGTGCACAAAGTGTGAATCGGCACAGATTACCCAACTGCTTCCAAACTGACAGCCAGGAATAGATGAGAGGGGAGCCCTAGGCCCTAGGACCACATCTGTGCCTGATGTGGCACCAGGAAGGCTCTCCCAGCATCCCGGGGCCAGAGCACCCATTGCCTTCCTGGCAGAAGCTGCAGTGGTCTTAGGCACTCCAAGGTGTGAAGACCTCTGGATTCTGAGCGTTTTATACGGTTTCAAGACCTGCCCTACAGCTCTGCAGACACCCACGAGAAAAGCCCTTTGACGATGGCACTTTGGTCTCTCGCGGGAGCCATGAGCCATTTCTATTTGCCCATTTGTGGCAGTCTTACTTATTTTATACAATATTAGTTCCATAGGCGGGAACGCCCACTTATGGCTGCACACTTTGAAGATAATCACATTGGAATTTATTCTTTGTTGAAACATGAAGAGAAAAAATTACTACTTTTAAATTTATTTAGAGACTTTCAATTATTCAATCTTCAGTTACTTGAAAACAGGACAATCATATCAGTGCTCCAAGGGAGGTACTAATATTGAAAGTAAGCCTATCGCTACACTTAATGAATTTTTAAATAAAAGTTGGTGTTTTAAACGCTAGTGCCATAGTTGTGTGCCAACTTTGTCGTGATGTGGTCACCACTACTTTGCAGCTGCCCATGGGAACCACTTGACCAATATTTTACGTCCTGGGACAAAACTCCGGTTTACGAAACATCACTTCTCTGTGACCTGCTGAACTGTTAAGTAGCCCTCACAGAAAGAAAAGCCGTCAAATTCATTGGGATTTCATGCAACGGTCAATAGAGTTATGGGGCAGCCATTAGCAATTCAGTTCACCACATGTGTTTATGGTAATTAAGCAGCCTTTAATATAGGGTCTCTTCTAGGGCTGAAGTAGGAAAACCAAACTGCAACAAATAAAAAATAAAGCACTTCTTCTAAATCTCTGCCCCCTATTTGTCTCAAAATTCTGGGAAAACTCTGACATCCTGTAAAATGTAGCATTTGATGTCATCCACAATTTCCCAAAATGGGTTTTCAATCTACCATGATGTGGTGGTCACTAATGAAAACAAACAATGACAGAGCATCCACCAAGCAGTATTTGTGCTACCCGGGCTCTGGTCACCTGTTGTGGTGGCAGTGTGCAAGGGAGACTGAAAAGGAGGAGCGTACTTGTCCAAAGACAGGGAATGCTCATCTATTGTGGGTGGGTTCTATGCATTACTGTGCCTGTGGTTCCTTATGCAGGAGGCTTAGGGTCCAAATTTCATACAAATCATTTCAAAGAGGTTGGAGATGTTCAGCAGATACAAACTGGCTATATTCTACAACTTGCTTGCACTATCTTATCCTAGAATTCAGATGCACAGGCTTTATACAAGATCTTATGGTAGCTCACAGTGAAAAAATGTGACAATGAATATATATATGTTCATGTATAACTGAAAAATGGTGCTCTGCACTGGAATTTGACACAACGTTGTAAAATGACTATAACTCAATCAAAAATTAAAAAAAAAAAATTGTGTGAGGAATTACCAGGCCGTTTTCCACGACGGCTGCACTGTTCACATTTTCTGTAGCCAATGCTTGTTATCACCTGACTCTGATGCTCGTCATTCTGATGGCTGTGAAGCATATCTTATTGTGGTTTTCATTGGCATTTCCCCGATAATTAGTTATGTTGAACATTTTTTCATGTGTTTACTGGTTATTTGTATATTTTGGAGAAATGTCTATTTAAATCGCCCATTTTAAATTAGACTACTTGTCTTTTTATTATTGAGTTGTATGAATCCTTTGTATGTTGTGAATACATGCCCCTTATCAGAAAAAAAAAAAGATACACAGGCTTTTCTTGGAGCTGTCTGTTTACACTTGTTGGCAGTTCCAGGTTGTATGTTGTGAATACATGCCCCTTATCAGAAGAAAAAAAAAAAAAGATACACAGGCTTTTCTTGGAGCTGTCTGTTTATACTTGTTGGCAGTTTCAGGTTGTATGTTGTGAATACATGCCCCTTATCAGAAAAAAAAAAAAAAAGATACACAGGCTTTTCTTGGAGCTGTCTGTTTATACTTGTTGGCAGTTTCAGGTTGTATGTTGTGAATACATGCCCCTTATCAGAAAAAAAAAAAAAAAGATACACAGGCTTTTCTTGGAGCTGTCTGTTTATACTTGTTGGCAGTTTCAGGTTGTATGTTGTGAATACATGCCCCTTATCAGAAAAAAAAAAAAAAAAGATACACAGGCTTTTCTTGGAGCTGTCTGTTTATACTTGTTGGCATTTCCAGGTTGGAGAATTCTGCAGATCCCTGTCCAGGGCATGTGGGAAGCAACAAGGAAACCCAGGGAATTCCATTGTCTGTCATGTTGTTTCTCTGGTCCTGAGGTCCTTTGGTTGGTCCCTCCCTTTTTCCCCAGAGTTTTCCTGTATCTGTTGTGTTATGTCCAGGTTTTTTAATTGTAAAGGACAGTTCATTTTTTTTTTTTATTGCTGAGTGGTATTCCAGTATACAGATGTTACCACTGTTATCTATTCACCATTGAATGGATATTTAGTTCTGTTTGGGGCATACTTTCAACAGTTACCCAGGATGTTTACAACTCTGTTTTAGCCCTCACTTCCTATTGTATAGAGCCTGAAGGTTACCTAGAGGTGAAATCATTGGGTCTTCTCTGGCTTTCTCTAAGCATGAGTCCAGCCCCGAGTATGTGTGAAGCCTTCTCAATTCCTTTGTATGTACCTGAGGTTTTAAAAGCTCTTATTCACCCTGTATGTCTTTTTCCAGCCTCTTCCTTCCCAACCTTTTCAGTCTGTCTGTTGGGGGTCTCAACTGTTATCTCTAGTGTCAAGCTGCTGCAGCTGATACTTTTGCCTTTAAATACTTTTGGTAAATGCCATCTGGAAAGCCATCCCAGCCCTGAGAATACTCTGAGGTGGCAAAACAAAGGCAAGCCTGCGTGTCTGTCCTTCGGGTGGCTGCCAGAGAGAGGTTGAAACCACCAAAATGCTTTGAGGATAAGGTCCAGGTTGCTATTTCTGGCTAGCAATATGCACCAGGTAAAGGTAATGGCCTGCACGCCAAATTTCTAATTTCCTTTTTGATTTATGGGTTATTTAGAAAAATGGGGTTTAATTGACAACATCTTGGGGGATTTTCCAGACGTGTTTCTGTTACTTGCTTCTGATTTAATTCCATTATGTTTGAAGAAAATGCTCTGTATGATTTCAATTATTTTACATGTGTTGATATTTATATTCTTCTATTGTTGAATGGGGTGTCATTTAGGACAGATTGATTCAAGTTTGCTTTATCTTTACTGGTTTTTGTCTACTTGATCTGTCAAATACCGGAGAATGATGTTAACATCTCCAATAATAATGGTGAATTTGCCTACTTTTTATGTATCTGTAGTTCTGTTATTAGATTACCAGAATGTTTAAAGTTTTCTTGACTAACCAATATCCTTATTATTATATAATGTCCTACAATTTACCTTGTAATATTCTTTACTATGCTGATCACTTCATTTGATAGTAATATAGTTACTTTAGCTTCCTAACTTTAATATTGCATGGCATGCTTTTTTCATCTTTTCACTTTTAAATCCATCTATGTCTTCATATTTAAAGCGGATCAATTGTAGAGAGCAGATAGCTGAGTCTTTCTGTTTTATTCTACATGATGTCTTTTAATTATTATGCCTCGACCATTTTCATTAAGTGTTATTATGGATACACTTGCATTTAAATCTATCATGTTTCTATTTGCTTTCCATTTTGTCTAATTTGTTCTTTGTTTCTCTTTTCTGCCTCTCTGCCTTTTTATGTTATCTTAATTATTTCATTTTACACCTATTGCTTATTAGTTAAATCTCTTTTCAAGTCAGCAGTAAGAGTCGGAAGAACTTTCCACAGACTAACTCCTGTCTCCAAAAATGACACTCGGTGAGTCAGCACGATGGGTAGTAGCAGTATTCCTGAAAGCCATTTCTGAAAGCCAACCTGCGTGACTAGCAATTTAACTATAAATTGGAGTGACTGAGAATAACATTAAAATATCCTATGGAATCCAAACTAAGTGCACATGTACTGGTTTGATTAGTGTCCCCCAAAACACATGTCCACCCAAAACCTCAGAATGTGACTTTATTTGGAAGTAGGGTCTTTGTAAATGTAATCAGCTCAGATTTTGAGATGAAATTATTCTGGATTTAAAGTGGGCCCTAGACTCAATGACAGGTGCCTTTATAAGAAGGGAAGACACCAGGAGCCACGTGGAGAAGACAGAACTAAGCAGAGATTGCAAGTGTGCCGACACAAGCCAAAGAATACCTGGGGCCACCAGCACCTGGAAGAGATAAGGAAGGATTCTTTCCTGGGAGCTGCAGAAGGAACATGGCCCTACTGACAGCTTGATTTTGAACTTCTAGACTCCAGAACTGTGATAAGATAAATTTCTGTAGTTTTAAGCCACCTAGTTTGTGGTACTTAGCCATGGCAGCCTTAGGAATTGAATTCAGTACCTCAACTCAAGTTTCCCGTAGCTGGAGTTCCAAAATGTTCATAACCACATTGGTACCATCTACCACTAGGTAAAGTATGAAAGATGGAAAATAAGAATGAAAAATGACATTAGTTGAACCAATTGCAATTAAAGTTCCTAATTGTGAAAATTTTCATAAGGTAAATATAACTTAAACACACACACACACACCCATGTACCTTGGAGGACCCCATGCAAGTAAGGAGCCCTGAAGTTTAAGCTTCTTTAGCTCCATGGGTAATGCACTTCAGGACGTAGAAGAGGAGAGTTAACTGCAAATACAATGTCCTTGAGACAATCATAGTGTATATAAAGAATGATCATACAAGTGGACATGGAACCTACGCTGGGAAAGAAGTGGGGCCAAATATTTTACAAGTTATACTCTATGGTGTGAACTAGAAAAATAGAAATAGGAACAAATGATCAGAGAGTGGGGTACTTGACGCGGAGACATTAAAGGGAGTGCAAATATTGACAATGGAGTATGAGGCGGCGTTTAAGGTATAATCACAGAAGCAGGTGACTGCAGTGGGTCAGAGGACAAAGACTGGAAAGAAATAAAAAGTCAAGTAACTGAGATGACAGGATACTGAATGGACCTTTTGCATCAATGCAGATATTCTCACAGGTATGACAGAATTAGTACTAGGCCAGTGTAAAACAAGGAGGGTGGATGGTAAATGAAGGGAAAAAGAGGGGATGGTGGTGCGATAGTCTGACAGCATATGCTTCAAAGGAACTGGAGTCGGTTAGGGAAAAATAAAAAGAGCTTTGGTCTGGAAGAGGCAGAAGATCGGGAAAGATACCCTCTTCATCTTCCTACCCAGCATTAGAGAAAATGAGTCTGTGTTTGAGAGGGCTGATGGGCATCAGCACTCTCAGTGAATAGTCGGGTTGAAGTTAGAGCAAGAAAGAGAAGAATACATTCAAAAAAGACACTCAGAATAAGGAGCACTTTGTGATAATGGAGCACAAGTTTCAGGGGACAACTGGGAATGGCTGTGGTATCAGAGGAGATTTGCATTTTGTTCAGACATTTAGAGCAAATTAAGATAAAAGCCCAGATGATGAAGGACAAGCTGTAGAGTGTGGACTTCCTGCCAAGCCTCAGATAAACAAGTTTGTGAAGCATGAAGAATTACTTGGGATAGTCTCTAAAGGGAAAGTGGTTAATCAGAGCTAATTAAGACCTGTTTCTAGACACTGGGCTCTATCCAAGTCCTTATCCCCTGTGGGGGCAACGGCATCATTTTGTACTCACCACACTGGCCTTTGTTTCTTCACTTTCAACATACAGAAATTTAGAGCTTTTAAAACTCAATTTTACACTTAGAAGGTTTTAGTTCATTGCCTGTCCTATCACAACTTCAGTTTCATGCCCTCCCCAATCCTTTATTTTAAGCATCTTTTGTTGTCTAAAGTTTTCACGTTTTTTGTTTTATTTGCTATAGTCTTAGTGAAGGATGAATGGGTAATAATTTTGAGTTCTTGCATATGTAAACATGGTTTTCTGTCAGCACTTGAAAGTGAATGACGTCAAGAGAATGAAAAGACAAGCCACAGGCTGGGAGACAATTTTTACAAAAGATACATTGGGTAAAGAATTGTTTTCTAAAATATACAAGTAACTTTTAAAAATCAACAATAAGAAAACAAACAAGCTGATTAAAAAATGGCCTAAAGATCTTGAGAGACACCTCATCAAAGAAGACATAGAGATGGCAAATAAACATATGAAAAGATGCACCATATCACGTGTCTTCAGGAAATGCAATTAACAGTAAAATACCACTATGCACCTATTAGAATGGCCAAAATCTAAAAGTACTGACAACACCGCATGCTGGTGAAATACGGGGCAATAGAAACTCTCATTCACTGATGGTGGGAATGCAGGATGGTACAGCCACTTTGGAAGGCAGTTTAGTGGTTTCCTACAAAACAAAACAAACTTTTATCATACGATCCAGCAATCCTGCTATTTGGTATTTACTCAGAGGAGTCAAAAATATGTCCACACAAAACCTGCACAAAGATGTTTACAGGCAGCTTTATCTGGATTACCAAAACTTAGAAGCAAATAAGATGTCCTTCAGTAGGTGAATGGGTAAATGTCTGTGGTATATGCAGACAACAGGATATTATTCAGTTCCAAAAAGAAATGATTAAGCCATGAAAAGACATGAAGGAAACTTAAATGTACATTATTAAGTGAAAGAAGCCAGTCTGAAAAGGCTGAAGACTAAATGATTCCAACTATAAAACATCATGGATTTATTTTTACCAAGTTCTCAGTGATATATAATTGAGATGTACTATTTGGGATTTATTTTTATAAATTTTTCTGCTTATTGTATCTATGAAACCAAAAGACAAAGTAAACAAATGGAGTGAACTGGAATCAAAATTCAAAATAATCTTGGCAGATTGGCGGGAGGTGTGAAAATCAATAATAATTAGCAGAACAAAATATACATACCTTTATTTAAGTTTAAAAAAAGAGTACAGTGAGTGTAAAGACTTAGTAACCATTTTATAGGAAACAGGTGTTGGGAAATTAGTCAAATAAAAGACTATGGTGATGAATTATTTTGAAAATAGATAGTGGCAATGTTTGCACAACAATGTGAATGTAATTAACACCAGTGAACTGTACACTTAAAATTGCAAATTTTATGTTACATAGTGTATATGTGACCACAATAAAAAGACTGCAATGAAGCCACAGATTTTGCATCTTAAAAGCAAATGAGATCCAACGTAATGGTCTGAACAAATACTGGGTTTTACATCATTTATTTCAGGACATCACATCACAGTCTAGATCAAGGCACACAGGGTACTGGAAGTTCCAAAACTGATTTTATTTAGGAAAGAGTTGGAAAAAACCATTTGTGATTATCCCAGAGGAAATAAGACTATTCTACAAATAACTGGAGTATTGTCATGTAGAAAGAAGATCAGACATTCTCCATTCTTTTCCACAAAGTGTAAGTAGACCTGATTGGTGCAATTCATCTGTCTATTCATTCCACAAACCAGGTGCGCTTGATGAAGCCATGGATCATTCCTTTAAACACTGATACACTAATGAAATTTTAAAATGGGCAGATGAAGTCTAAATACTATGGTTACCTGGGAGAAGATGACCTAAAAAGAGTCCCTCTCATGAATCACTGACATGTAAATCATCTAGTGTCGGCCTGTGTAAGGAAATCCATTAATCCTGTGAAGGAATGCTTCATTTGAAAGCCAGGATCTAACCATTAACAGTCTTCTTTGGTGTGAGTGTGGCAGTCCCATGTTCACTTCTCTGATGTCCTTTTTGATTTTGATGATAGATAACAAGAAGTTCTTACTTTACCCCCTGCCTCTGAATTTCTCTAAAACCTTATGGAGAGCAGCCATAACTTCCTTATTCCTCAAGCTGTAAATCAAGGGGTTCAACATAGGAGCCACCACAGCATAGACTAAAGCAACCGTCTTCTCCTCTTCCACTGAGGATGCTGACCGTGGCCTCAGGTAGGTGAAAATGGTAGCCCCAAAGCACATACAAACCACAGTGAGGTGGGAGGCGCACGTCCCAAAGGCTTTGCTACGTCCCTGAGAAGAACGAATGTGCAGAACGGCAGCAACTATACGACCGTAGGAGAACAGAACCAGGGAAAAGGGAAGCATGATCAGCAGGAATCCTGAGACGGCCACCATGACCTTGTTGAAGGAGATGTCCACACAGGCTAGCCGTAGAACTGCTAAGATCTCACAGGCAAAGTGATTAATAACATTGTGACACAGGGGAAGCCGGAAGGTAATGATTGTTTCCATCAGCGAATTCACAAAACCAGCCACCAAGCAGCCGGCAGCCAGCCCCAGGCACAGCCCTCCGTGCATGATGACTGTGTAGCACAGCGGGTGGCACACGGCCACATAGCGGTCATAGGCCATGGCTCCCAGCAGGAAGAACTCAGATCCACCCAATGCCAGGGATATGTAGAGCTGGAGCACACAACTCATGAATGGGATGGACTTCTGGACTGAAAGCAGGTGGGCCAACATTTGTGGGGCAAAACTGTTTGTATAACAAAGGTCCACCAAAGATAAAACACTAAGGAAGAAATACATGGGGGTATGAAGCCTGCTGTCCAGCCTGATCAGAAGAAGAATGAGGAAATTTCCCACAATAGTCACCAAGTACATGGCCACGATCAAGACGAAGAGGAAGACCTGAGTCCCCCAGTCACTGGAAAGCCCTAGCAGAATGAACTCATTCACCCCTGTCTGCGTTTTATTCCCCTGGCCCATGAGTTTCTGAGGAACAAACTAAAGATGTCAAAATAACAAATCATGGAAACTCGGGATTGGAAGGTGGTTTTCAGACCACGTGGAGAGCCTACCCACCTGACCTTAAAGTTCTCCTAGAATGTCTCAGCCAAATCATCATCCAAACGTTGCTTGAACATATCCATGGATGAAGGACACAGTGGGACCCAGCTGTGCAGCTGCAAATCAAGGAGAAAAGAAGTTACCTTCTTGAAATTCAGTTTATTGGAATATAATTTCTTCTCCTACACATCTGCCTTTAGATGGAGGAAGGAAATTAATGAAGTATTTAGACTTAAAATCCTACTGAATTTAGTAATTATTGAGAGAATTCCTGTCTTTCTGGTTAGAAAGTTTTAAGCCCACATGAAAGATACACTTCTGAATTCTGCATGATGTTCAGTATCATTTAACTTCTTTTTGTTTACTGTGTTTCTTCTCTAGCTATCTCAGACACAACCCAACTCACCTCTCCTCAGTGGAATGTATCCGTGAAATCCTGAATGTTTTAAGTAATATTTTCATACTTTTAATTGCTAAGTTACTTTGAATTTATTTTCTGTAATTTGCCCTTTTATTTTGAGTGTCAGGTGGAAGAACTCCACTACACCTATGTCACACCAGTGGCCCAGCTGGGCAAGGTCAACCCAAGATGGCTGACTTGAAGAATCAGATGTTGAATAAAGAGAAGGCATACATAGCTGCTAAAATGTATCTCATGTCCCCCAAGGGGAATTTAATAAAGTGTTTAATGATGGTAGGTTATTACTTAACAACAATGTTTTCTCAAGGAAGGGACAACTCATTCAATTCCCAATAAAGCAGTGATCAGTCCTCACCAGTGAAGGTAGGAGGATAGAAAATCAGGTCTTAATTACAGAACATGACGACAGAGGCAGTCAGAGTTGTTCAGCCAAAACCAAAATCTCTTTTATGTTTGCTCACCTAAAGAAAGAAAAAGCGACCCATAATGAAATCGTACAGACGGGAGCTTGAGGTGTCTGTAACAGCCCTGTGGCAGCATGTGAAGGCTCCACACGAGAGATCATTATCCCAATGTCTTCTGCCCTATTCATGCTATAACTATAGATGGACAGCAGATTACAATTATATCCATTGAAAGTTTCCAGTTTCATCCAAAAAAACTTTTAGAAAGATTGTTAGAGATCACACCACTTATAACACAGATGGTTGGAGGACTTAAAATTATAGTTTATCATACGGTTGGTCATTAAATATTCTGGAATTAGTATTGTTTTGAGTAAGTTCAAAATGTTAAGAATTTACTAAAAGCAGAGCTTTTCAGAAATTGAATATCACACAGAAATTAGTAGAAATGATCAAAATGTCAGATACCACATTCAAGGCCTTGCACTGGAAGCTTTCGGTCACTTACACCAAAATCGACTGGAACAAGGTACTCAGCTGCACCATTGGCAAAGAAATGCACACTATTTAAAGATACGGGCAATATTCTTCACTATGAAAAGATTAAAAAATCAAAATCTTGATGACAAATAGGTAGTTTATAATCAAGAATGATGTTTTTTCTAGCGTGTTCAAAATTAACAGCTTATACAGCCTCATGGCTACAAATGAATAGCCTAGTCTTCATTATTGTGTATTCTCTTCTTTGTAATTTTGTTTTGCATTATATTTATTTGTACATCAATTTCTTTTTGTTCTGCTACATTTTACATTAGAATAAAGAATACTGTCATTACACTGTTTGGAAATTTTCCTAGTCATGAAAGTCCTGATAAAAATGTGGGCTGTGATAATGTCTACTTTGCTTTCCTATCCTTATGTAAATGTACTTCTGGCATTCCAGTGCTTTTTACAGATGTGCCAATAGCTAAAGAGAACACACTACAAAATACAGCTAAATGTAAGGCCCATCCATCCTTCCCCATCCAACCACTTTCTTCCAATATATGAGTAGGTACACTTAGAGTTTTCAGAATATTTGGACAGAGGCAGTCGTCAGGTCCATTGGGACAGGCAAGGGAGTTTATGGAAAATTCATTATAACTACTTCATCTAGGGATGTCATTTTTACATCTAAATATTTTAACTATATTTCCTCCACATGGAAGTGTTTGTTTTTTTTTAAATTTTCTCCTTCCTGCCTAATATTATGATGGCTATAGACAGCCATCATATGCACGTGTGCACATCCACCCACCCACACCCACACCCACACCACACACACACACACACATATACAGCTGACCCTTGAACAACATGGTCGTTAGCAGTAGTGACCCTCCATGCAGTTGAAAATCCTCATATTTAACTTACAGTTGGCCCTCCATATCTGCAGTTCTGCAACCACAGATTCAACAAACCGCGAACCACGTAGTGTTGTACTATTTACCACTGAAAAAAATGTGCATATTAGTGGACCCATGCAGCTCAAAACCACGTTAAGGGTCAACTGTATGTGTATTTGTGTGTGTGTATACACGTATATACGTATATATATTTCAAAATTGCTAATATAGAAATAGAAGAAATTAATAGTTATTTTGTGCTTCATGCTTGGTATTAGGATTTAATTAAACTAAACAACTATGTAAATCACAGAGAAAACCTAAGACATACCAAAGTGGGGTGAACTATTTCCAAGAAGTGTTTCTACTGTGACTTGCTCTTTAAAGGAATACCAGTGATCGGTCCTACATGGCAAGCTCAGTCCTGACTGCCAGGGATCAAATGTAACTGTCATACAGCAGCTCTTCCAGGTTTACCAGCAGGTATGTATATGCACATAGTTGGTGTGGATGTGAAGGTGGTGACTAATTATGGGTTCATTTGCATTGTTTACACTTCTATAACCAGGAAGAAATGTCAGTTTTTAAAAATCAATCAAACAACAATAAAACAAAGGGTGTTTTTCTGGCTATCTTCAAATACATATTTTAAAAAAAGGAGTATTTGTGCTTAAAGCCATGTTGGTATTGCTCAGTAAGTCAGGCAAGTGTATTTCCAAGTGACACATTACTTGCAAGTAATTTTTAAATAAAATATGTTTAATATTATTTTAAAAAGTGATCTGTAATGTCAAAGTAAAGCCTATTTATTTGTAAAATTGTCTCTCATAAACCAAGTCAATTGCCCTGTGAATCACTGAATGGTCAGTTTCAGTTTTAGAACCTCTTTCTCAGTCTTGTCTATTATTTTGGAGGTAGATGACAGGAAGAAAACAAACAAGCCCCTGAAATACTTTTGCCCAGCAAGAGTGCAAACATTCACTGAGGTGGGAAGAATGGCAAGAGAAGAAATAAAATCACAATTACACTTAATTTTATATAGAGTTGTTATAAACACTTTATTTGCTGAACATTTACTTGCACCAAGCATCATACTACATACTTCATATATACACTAATGTAATATAATATTACTATTAATCTTTACAACAATACTGAACTTCGGCTTGTTATCTCTATTTTTACAGATGGGAAAAAGAGGTTAAGGGACAGGCAGTGGAGGGTCAGCAGGTAAACAGGATTATCTGATAGCCTGGGGCACAGCCATCAAGCTGCTCCTATTTATAGCATGACCCTGTGTATAGCATAGCAACAGCCATTTTAAAAAAGCTGTGGATTCACCTAACATGAAAATCAGGAGATATATCAAGAGGACTGATTGAGTTCCTACTTTTGATCCCATTTTGAGCCCATGGTGGACCAGAGTTGGCCCCTCCCACTCACCTGTGAAGTTGAAGACTGGCCTTCAAGCCACATCAGCAACATTAGAAGAAACACAGGACACCTCCCCCATCTGGAACTCTCTTCTTGCAGTGCACAACTAACTGGCCCCTCTTATAAACTTGAGAAGGTGATCATGCTTCTGCTTCGTGTCTGATATGGTGATGAACACACATCTTATAGTGGATCCATGGCAGGAGCCGTTTCTTCCTTTTCTAAGAAAAAATTAAGAAGTCTGGTCATGAAAAATAAGGAAACAAAAATGATCTAATATCAGAAATGGATAAATCAAGGGCCAATTTTTAAAAATCAGCTTTCAAAAGAAGATTTGAACTTAAGGTTAACAAAACTAGTCTAGCCAAAAAGAATATCCCTAACAAACAAGAGGTGAGGCATGACGAAGTGTCCTGGACTGAGGGTGTGAGTCTTATCGGGTTGGGAAGATCTGCCCCTTCTGAGCCGTCTCCCAGGGAGAACTTGGAATCTATTCTCTGTAGTGGTAAGTGCTTATAAATAGTACCAACGTATCCCCCACTGTTTGTGTAAATGGTTACTATCACACTAACATAAAAGATGGGCTGCGTTTCCAGGTCACTTGGCAAACACACCAAAAGCAGACATAAAATGTTGAGTGGCTATGTAGGTAAGCCAAAATTATTACCCAGGTGGAGAAAAGAACCAGGAGTTCTTCCTACCGTTGTAGGAATGTTTTCCATGGTGTCCCACCTTGGACCCACACATCAACACACTCACTCATGCTCAAGCTGTTCACAAACTTCTTCTCAAATCTACTTGGCTGTATGCTCACAAACAAAGTTTGAATAGCCAGAACATATTTTTAAGAATAAATTTCTACTAGAGGACAACTATATCAAGCCACCATATGCTTAGGCATGAAGAATACAGGAGAGGCCATGGAAACTGGTTTCACAGGAAACTGGTGTCACAGTTTATGTTTCTAAAAAAGTGCTGAAGAAAGATGGAAAATGCCTGACTCACCTCTGGAGAATGGAGGAGCCCACTGTGTGCCTTGAAAAGATGGCAGGGCTGGGAAAGTTGTGGAATTTGAAGCAAGTGCAATTGGAATAGGTAACTTTCTAACTTTAGTGATAAAATCTCAAGGGGCCAATTATTTTTTGTTTATTACATTTCTTTTATTTTCCCTCCCCCTCTGTCTGGTCACTTCTGCATCTAACACCTTAACCTACATTTCAACTTCGCAAATCAGAGTTTTGTCTCCTTGCCCCTGGAGCACGGGAAGGAGCTCACCAAACTTTGATTTCTCAGGGGAGGTATGTCTGAGTGTTCAGTGATCACTCCTTTGGATGATGGGAATTTTTACCCAAGTTTATGACCATGAAGATTAAATTGCAACTCCTTCGTTCCAATTCATCTATCTCCACATTCATTTGAGCAACAGCCCCTGGGCCACGCAGCTCAGGGGATCACTGGGCTGCTCTGTGGTACATTGTCTAATCTGAGCATGGGGCAGGGAGACTTTTCTTATGTGAGTCCCTAGACAAATATTATTTGGCTGCTCTCCAGGCTTGGAATTCTACCATGACATCCTGTAGCCTTAGAATTTTCACCCTTCCCTTCACTTTAAGGAAGACGAACTTCCATACCCTGGTTTGTACTTAAGGATTTTCACTGTTCAGAATCTTAAATAAAAGTACAACCATTCTCTGTGGAAAACCTCTAGTGAGGATGTTAAGAATTGTGCAATAGTACCTCTATTTCCCATTCCCCTTCCCCAAGAGTAGGAGGGGAGATTTCCACTGTGTGCCTTGTCTATGTGAGAGTGACCAGGTTGCTCTCATCCTCTGCTCAGCTACCTGACATTGCCCCAGAAAAGGGCTTATTCTGGGAGCTGGTAACAATAGCATCTTCCAGCCAGTGGTTTGAGAACCACTTTCTAAGCAGAATAAGCAACCTGCCTGAGAAATACTACCTATGTGAGCATTGGCATTGAAAGGGGAAGTGTAGCCTAAGTTAGCTGGACCTTGAAAAGATAAGAGAAGGGGTGGTGGGGGGTGGGGGGGCTTGCTCTCTAGATTCCAAAATGTTGCTGGCATTTCTTACAAAATACTTTGTTCTTACTTATTGTTCTTTTTGCTTTGTGGACTTATTGCCATTTCTTATTCAGTATGGTTTTAAAAGGGAACAAACAAACTCATTTGTAAGATTCATTTTTCACCTTCGGATATTAGTAATTAATCTTTTATGGCGTATAATAGGAAAGGTGACATTTCTTTTTCCTGTTAATATAGTCATTTGTCCCAATATCATTTATTAGTAGAACATATTTTCCTAAACCAATTTGAAATTAATTATGATATGCTGAATTTCCATATATAAAGTTTTCTTTGGGGGTCATATTTTGATTTATTGATGCATGTCTTTTTCTGTGTCGATACCACAGCTCTAACTGTAGTTACTTTATGCTTTGATCTACACTAGAGTTAGTACTCCCTTACTTGATTACACTTCAGTCTTAAAAACTTAACGTAGTACATGTTAAACACTCTTAAATCTACAGAGCATAGTATACTTAACGGAGAATCTGTAGATTCCTTTCTTTAGATCAGGGACAAGAAAGGATGCCAGCTTTATATCCACTGTTTGACATGATATTAGAGGTTCGAGACTATGATACAAGAAAAGAAAACAGATTAAGATGTACAAAAGAGTGTAAGGAAAACTATCACTATTCACAGATATGACTATATCTCTAGGAACATTTTCAACAGTATATTAGATTTATTAGGCGAGAACCAGACACAAGACCATCTTATAGAAATCAATAGCACTTCTGTACACCAGAAATTTCTAACTAGGAAAATAAAATAAACTGTATTTCAATAACATAAATAAATAAATGAATATTAAAAATAGAATAGCTATCAAGTATTTAGGAATTATAAAGTATTTAGGAATTTCTCAGCAGAGAGTACACATGAATTCTATGGTGCTGTCTGCCAAAACTTTCAGTCCTTCCTATGCTCTTTACCTACTTTTCCCATTTTATTTTTCCCAGGGTAATCAACACCATATGACATACTATATCATTACTTATTTTCTATATTTGCTGTCTATTTCCCTTACATAGAATGTAATCTCCATGAAGGTGTGTATTTCTATCTGCTTTTCACTGTTGTATCCAAAACATCCAGAAGAATGTCTAACATATAATAGATATTTAATTAATGCTTGTTAAACAAATACGGAGAAAATATGAAAAATTCAAGTAGGACATTAAAGATTATCTGAATAACTATAAATACATCTCATGATTTGGATGGGGCAATTTAATAGCATAAAGATCTCAGTGCTCTAAAATGAATCTACAAATTCAATGCAAGCCTAATGAAAATTTCAGGTGAACTTTTCAGGGAACTTTAAAAAATTACTCAAAAAAAATGTATGGAATACATCACTCTATAAAGAGCTGACTGTAAACGAACCATATCACAACATAATAAAAGCCAAATATGACAAACCCACAGCCAACATAATATTCAATACTAAAAGCTTTTTCTCTAAGATAAGGAATAATACAAGACGCCCACTCTTGTCACTTCTACTCAACATAGTGTTAGAAGTCCTAGCTACAGCAGTCAGACCCCCCAAAAAAAAAAAAAAAAAAAGAGAGAGAGAGAGATGACATGACACTATATATAAAAAATCTTTTAGATTCCACTATGTAGCTGTTAGAGCTAATAAATGAATTCAGTAAAGTTGTAGGATAAAAATCAATATACAGAAACCAGTGGCATTTCTATACACTAATAAGGAACTATGAGAAATATAAATTTAAAAACAATCCCATGTACAATTGCATCAAAAAGAATAAAGTATCTAGGAATAAATTTAACAAATGAGGTGAAAAACCTGTACTTGAAAAACTATAAGACACTGATGAAAGAAATTGAAGATGACACAAATAAATGGAAACATATGCTGTGTTCATGGATTAGAAGAATTAATATTGTTAAGATATCTATACTACCAAAAACAATCTACATGTTCAATGCAATCCCTATCAAAATATCAATGGCATCTTTCCAGAACAGGAATAATCCTCAGACTTGTATGGAACCACAAAAGACTCTAAACAGTCAAAGCAATCTTAATAAAGAAGAACAAAGCTGGAGGTATTATGCTCCCTGATTTCAAACTATATTACAAAACTATAGTAATCAAAATAGTATGATGTTGGCACAAAAACAGATACATACATCAATGGAACAGAATAGAAAGCTCAGAAATAAACCCACACACCTATAGTCAGTTTATCTATGAGAAAAGAGGCAAGAATATACACTGGGGAACACATGGTCTCTTCCATAAATGGTGTTGGGAAAACTGGAGAACTACATGCAAAAGAATGAAACTGGACCACTTTCTACGCCATATAGAAAAGTAAACTCTAAATTGATTAAATATTTTATTATAAGACCTGAAACCATAGAACTCTATGAGAAAACATAGGCAGTACACTCTTTTACACTGATCTGAGCATTATTATTTTTGTATCTGTCTCCTCAGGCAAAGGAAACAAAAGCAAAAATAAACAAATGGGACTACATCAAACTCAAAAATTTTTGCACAGTGAAAGAACTCACCAACAAGATGAAAAGACAACCTACTGAATGGGAGAAAATATTTGCAAATGGTATATTCCATAAGGCGTTAATATTCAAAATATATAAAGAAACCACACACTCAATGTCAAAAAACAAATCATTCTATTAAAAATGGGCAGGGGATCTGAATAGATGTTTTTTCAAGAAGACATACAGATGGCCAACAGAAACTACACGAAAAGATGCTCAACATCACTAATCATTCAGGGAAATGCAAATCGAAATCGTAATGAGGTTATCACCTCACACCTGTTAGAATGCTATTATTAAAAAGCCAACAAATAAGTGTTGGCAAGGATGCAGAGAAAAGGGAACCCTTGTAGACAGTTGGTAAGAATGTAAATTGGTGCAGCCACTATGGAAAACAGTATGGAAGTTCCTCAAAAAATGAAAAATAGAACTACTACACAATCTAGTAATTCCACTCCAGGGTGTTTTTCTGAAGAAAACAAAGACACCAATTCAAAAAGATATATGTACTACAGGAGTGCTTTTCAGTGCAGCATTATTTACAGTAGTCAAGATAAGGCAGCAACCGAAGGCTCTATAGATAGATAAGGAAAGAAAGAAGACGTGGTATGTATGTATATACACAATGGAATATTACTCAACTATAAAAAAGAATGGGAAAAAAAGAGTGAAATAAATCAGACAGAGAAAGACAAATACTGTGTGATTTTACTTATATGCAGAATCTAAAAAATAAAACAAACCAACTGACAAAACAAAATAGAAATATATCTTTAGATAAAGAGAACAAACCAGAGATTGGAAGAGGGGTGGGAGGTTGGGCAAAATAAGAGTTATAAACTTCTAGTTATAAAAAAAATTAATCATGGACTGTGATGTACAGCATAGGAAATATAGCTTTGCTTGGTGACAAATGGTTACTAGACTTGTGGTGATCAATTCTTAATGTATATAAATGTTAAACCACTATGTTTTACATTTGAAACTGATATGCTATTATATGTCAACTATACTTCAATTTTTAAAAGGAGAACAACAGAATTGCATGGTACAAGATCAAATGAACAAACAGAAAAGGACAGAGTTCAAAGACAGACCCATACATATGTAAACTTAATGTACATGAAAGTTATTTTAAATGATCAAATAAGGAATAGATTATTTAATAAAAGGCCACGACATGGAAAAAACACTAGATCCATATTTAACATATGTAGAAGTGAATGTCTAAAGAAATACAAAAATAGTAAAAAATAAACTAAAGAAATACTGTGAAAGGTAAACGTGGGAAGCCTAATTAAATTTAAAAAAGAATATTTTATGACCTAGATGCAGGGATTTTTTTGAAAAGAAAACTTCATAAGAATAAATTATAGGACAAAAAGGTGATAAATCTGATTATATCAAAATGAAGGTTTTTGTCCAACAAAGGACTCCATAAATAAAGTTGACAGAGAGGTGACAGATCAAAGGTATGCTTTTCCAATGGCTATAACAGAAAAAGATTCATATTTATAATATAGACACCAACAAGAAAATGGTAGAAAACCCCCCAAAAAACCACCCCAAAAAGCAAAGAAAATGAACAGTGCATAACAATAGAAACCCAAAAGGCTGACAATATGGTTCACTCAGAAAAAAATATCTATTGTGTACTATGAGTCAGACACTATTGTAGACACTTGGTGTGTATGTCTGTATATATATATATATATGTATGAACCAAACAAAGCTCTCAAGGGCCTTATTTTCTGAGGGCAGTGGGAGGATGGGAGACAAACATTAAACAATGAGTTAATTGCAAATATGTTAGAAAAGATAAATTCTCTGGAAAAAAAAAATAACGAGGTAAGAGGGTACAGGAGTATGGGCAAGGAGAACGTCTGCAGTATCAAACAGGGCAGTGATGATAGTTAAACGAAGCACTGGAGGAGCTGAGGAAGTGGCTACCTGAGAAAGCAGCACGCCAGGTAGAGAGCAGAGTTAGGAGAAAAGGTTGTGCCCATTGTAGAGACTTTGGGTATTACTCTGAGTAATTGCAGGACTGAGAAGAGGAATGACCTGATATATGTTTTCAAGAGATCACTCTGAGTGCTCAGACGTAAGAACAGAGGCAGAGAAATCTGATGCAGGTGATTGCAGTAACTCGAGGGGGTGATGATGGTGGCTCACCCCAGGGTGTGAGAGTGGAGACGTGGAGAACTGATTATACGGTGTGTATATTTTGAAAATAGAAAACAGGCTACATTTGCCAATTTAAATCAATTTAAAGATGTGAGGAAAAGAGTGGGAAATAGCCCAAGCCCTGCAATGATGGAGTTATCATGAGCTGAGGTGGGGAAGGCATGGATAGAATGGTGTGGGTGACGGCAGATGAAATCAGGAGTTCAGAATGTGAAGATGTGTTCACACTGATTGCTTATCAAAGTAATACAAAGTAAAACAATTTTATATCTTTTAGGCTAGAAAAAACTCAAAACATGCAGGCTGTGGATAGGTAAGACCCCTCACGCCCTGAAGTAAGAGTGTAGGCTCGTAACACCATGCTGGAGAGCATTATCTATTACCTAGCAATTTGACTTCTGTGTATATTTTCTAAGTAAATTCTCACAGGTCCTTCAGTGCACATGTATTATGATGGGGCTATATGTAGTGGTGGGGAGTTGGGTATCATAACAAAGAGTCATAGCTAAAGTATGGTGAACACCGTGGATTACTCTGAACAGTTACAAGCAGTGGACTAGCAGTATGTATGAATCTTAAAAATACAGCATTGAGTTAAAAAAAAAACTAAGATACAGTATGAGTACTTAACAATATAATGCTTCTCTAAAACAATATATAAATGCACTCTAAAGCGTAATTACATGCATTAAACATATTAGAATAGTTGTCCACACAGAAAGGAAAAAGGGGATAAAAGAGAATTAATTTTTAATTAATAAAAGAAGCTTTGTACAGGTAATAATACTTTTCAGTGGATGGGATGTTATTAACCAATTAACTCTGTACCTGAGATTTTTTAAAGCCTTATTTACTATTATCCTAAATTTCAACATGTATTATCTTTATATATTTCATAAAATGCAACCCTTAAAATAGTAAAGAACATTTCAATCAGTAAGTTACTCAATCAGCAGGAAATTATTCTCATTGTTAAGGCACTGGGAACACAAATAAGATAAAATGCATTGTCCTTGCTCTCAAGAAGCTTACAGTCTAACTGGTTAACACAACACTTTGCCCCTTCCAAGGCAGAAACTTGTATTTTACCCTTTTTAAAACTGGGAGATCAAAACATCTTTACTCTTGAGATTTTACTCAGAAATTTGAGCCCAGTTATTCACCATGCTAACAGAATGGTTTCAGAGTTTCCAGTGAAAAGGTAGTATTTATTACTAAATTAATTAGTATTTCTTAATAAATTATTAATACATTGAGTAAGTCACAGATTTCACATACAAAAAACTTACAGGTCTACAATTATTTTCTCCATGAATATGCATGACTTATAGAAAAATAAATTTTCTTTTTATAGAGATTTATGTGCTTTCTTCTGCCCCTGGTAGACAACCAGTGTGTCATGAGAGCAGGAAGAGAGACCACATCCGGCCCTGCACATGTGGAGTTTGAATTTTATTCTAAGCAGGAAAAAATGTGACCTGATTTATTTTCTAAGATAAAGGAGACTTCTGCAGGTCAAATGGCCCAAGTCACTCAAGTAAATTGTAGGGAAAAGAAAGAATTGGAGGGGACCTATAGATTAAAGAGACTTCAAAGACATATCAGGTTGAAAAACACAGGCAAAACTAAACTACAGTGACTAGGGATGCTTTCTTGAGTAATAAAGCCGTAGAGAAACGCAAGAAAGTGATTACTATAAAGGTCAAGATGGCAGTTACTCTGGGAAAAAGGAGTAGCGATTAGGATGGGGCACGTGGAGGGGCTACTGCCGTAGCTGGCAGATCTGCTTTTTTTACTTGAGAGGTGGTTACAAGGGGGTTTGTCTTACAATAATTCACTAAGCTACACACTTGCTTAGTGTGGTGTTCTGCTTGTGTTTTAATTTACAACATAAAGTCAAAAACAAATAATTTTAAAAATTAAAGCTGTTATGTGCAGAATAGAATGTGGAAAGCAGAGGTGGAACAGAGAGACCAGATAGATCACATATTTTGTTGACAAAGCTAGTGAAATCTATTGCTGGATAGGGTATTAAAAAAAAAAGAAAACAAGACATTAGTCTGATGCATGATGGTTCCTTTTACTAACGCAGTGGAGGTGTACTGGGGCAAGAGGAGAGTAGTTTACAATAGAGGAAGCAAGCACAATAGCCCTATTTTAACTACGTTAAGACTGAGGTTTATATAAAGTGAGTGAAGGCACTAAGCAAGCACTGATGCACATATTTGGAGATCATGAGAAAGGTCTTATCTGGCTTGGAACTAAAAAAATATGTGTGATATATACAGATAGATAAGTTAGATAGATGGATGGATCAGTGGATAGATATATAAGAGAGAGAGAGAGAGAGAGAGACGATAGATGGATGGAAGGATGGATGGATGGATGCCATGGTTCTGGGTAAGGTGATTACTTGCAGCAGACATAGAACAGTGGTCTACTAGAGCCACCGCAAAAGGAAAAAAGTTCATTTTGAATAATTGTATAGAGAGAGAAGGTTGTGTAATGTGTAGCCCTGTAATTGTGCCCTACAAGCCATTTTCTTAAATGGTTGATTATCTATTCTGTGCCACTGTTCGACCAGGTATTTACATAGATTATTCACAATCTTCAAAATAATCATACATACTGGATATGATTACTTCTTTTTCTAGTTGAGGAAACTAGAGGTCAGAGATGTTAAGTACATTCTTCAAAGCCACACTGCTGGTGAGGAGTGGGGTCATGATACAAAATGTGGCTGTTCTCACCCTGAGACTCTTTACTGTTCATATTGCATTTCCTGAAGAAATACGCAGGAAGAATAGGAAAGGAAAAGGGGGAATATGAAGTCTAGGAGGACAGATCACCCAGCACACCCCAGTTTAATAACTGAAGGCTTTTTTTTAACCATATGTATAATAGTAACGCATAGTGTCAAAATGTGGACGGACGTGCAAGTCAGTCTAGAAGAACTTGCTCACCATAATCTACTGTCTCAACAAATCTGAGGAGAAAGGGCATGTCCATCAGTTTCTCTTTGTTTAGAATGTCATTCTATGGGCTGTTGGAAGGAAGAAGTTCTTTGAATCTTTACTTTTTTTCATTAAATTTCCCCAGCACTCTTCTTGAGGCGCTCATCACCTCCTTGTTCCTCAAGCTATAGATGAAAGGATTCAGCATTGGGGTCACCACAGCATAGAACAGGGACACCATCTTCTCCTGTTCTGCTGAGGAGCCAGCCGCGGGTCTCACGTATGTGAAGATGACTGTTCCAAAGCACATGGAAACCATAGTGAGGTGGGAAGCACATGCCCCAAAGGCTTTGTGGCGTCCTTGGGTGGAGCGTATACGCAGAATGGCAGCAACTATGTGACCATAGGAGAAGAGGACAAGGACGCAGGGAAGCATGATCACCAGAAATCCTGAGATGGCCACCATGACCATGTTGAAGGAGATGTCCACACAGCTCAGCCTCAGCACAGCCAACACCTCACAGGCAAAGTGATTAATAACATTATGGCACAGAGGGAGCCGGAAGGTAATGATTGTTTCCATCAGCGAATTCACAAAACCAGCCCCCAAGCAGCCGGCAGCCAGCCCCAGGCACAGCCCTCCGTGCATGATGACTGTGTAGCGCAGCGGGTGGCACACGGCCACATAGCGGTCATAGGCCATGGCTCCCAGAAGGAAGAACTCAGACCCACCCAAAGCCAGAGAGATAGACAGCTGGAGCACACAGCTGTAGAACGGGATGGATTTCCAGGCTGACAGGAAGTGAACAAGCATCTGGGGGACAGTGCTGTTGGTGTAACAGATGTCCACAAATGACAGGACACTGAGGAAAAAGTACATGGGTGTGTTCAGCCTGCTGTCCAGTCTGATAAGGAGGAGGATGATGAAATTCCCCAGCAGGGTCACCAGATACATGACGAGGAAAAGGACGAAGAGTGAGACCTGAGTCTCCCAGCAGCTGGACAGCCCCAGCAGAATGAACTCACTCATCCATGTCTGGTTTTCCTTGCGCATGAGCCTCTGAAGACCAAACCCAAATTATAAATCAAAACAATATTTAAGGTGCCAGAAGATCTTACAAAGTTACTTAGGTCAAATGGCCATCTCATATTAAATAGTGTGGTTTTCCCAATTAGATGTCTCCTCTGGGTTTGGGGTCACAATAGAACCCACTGATGTGGCTCAGGTCCAAGGAGAAAAGAAAACTCTCCTTCTTCCTTAGGGAGGAAAGGTTTCATTAAAATGCTTAGACATTCAAGTCAAAAAGATTAAATATAAAATGTATTTTTTTTCTTTAAAGCCAGTTCTCAACTATTTTGTTCCCAAGTATCTTTGCTGGATACTAGTTTTTCCCTCATTATCCCAAAACACATATTGAATGGAACCTAACAGGTACAAACAGTTTTTGCTTTCTATTTACTTTTTCACTTCTGGATTCTCTATGAAAATGGAATACTAAATTTTCACCCTTTTAAAATCATAAATTTGGGGTTGTAAGTTAAAAGGTAACAAGTATAAAATAGATTTCTTAGTAACTAAACATTGTCAAAAATTACATTTCAGGAGGTATAGCTCACGGGTAGAACATTTGACTGTAAAAACTACGTTTCAGAATCAGTGAGATGAAAAATGAAGACCTGGGTGATCAGGCTCAGTTCTGAAAAGTCTTCACCTACTTGTTTTTACCTGCCTGAGAGACTAAGAGGAAAGACTCTGCAGTATTGTATTTCTCCTCCTTCAGAAGAACAGCAGAGCATGGGATCGACAGCAAGGTGCGACTGTCAAGAAACAAATCAAAGTTGCATTAACTGTCTTCCTTAGTAAATAATGGGAGCTCAAATAATTGCACACATGCGAGCCTATTAACTAAGGAATCATGGGAAACTGCCTATATATTTCCTCTGATTCTATTTATATATATTCTGGATAGTGATTGTTATAGTTTGGAGACGATAATGTGATGGGAAAATAATTAGTTGGAATTGATGCAGTGAAATGACCATTGACTATCTCTGTCCTTTAGCCCTCCTTACTTTTGTCTCCATCTGAAATATATACCCATTCCCCCCACCTTAGGAAACTTCATCTTCTCTCATCCTTGTGCTATTCTCCCTCTACTATGAGTCACATGACCAGAGTAATACTCTAGTCTGCTCGATACCATGACCAAACTTTCTAATCCTGTAGATATATTAGTATTTCAGAGAGCTCAAGGGCTCTGATGCTCTATCTGGAACTCTTGGTAACCTTGTTTGTGCCTTATTTAAATCACAAGTGACTTCCCAAAACCTCATGGACTGAACAAAGTCTACTCTAGATTTCCCACATACTCTGTCCCTCTAATCACTCTGCCCTTTGGGCACAGAAAGTGCACAGCTGCCCCAAGGAGACATTATCTGCTTGCTCTCTGTGATCAGATAGTGCCATTGAATATATAATGAGAATCATACTTTGTTTGGGGGTATTCATGACAGTAAGAACAGCTAACTGCAGAGGTGCTTAGATTAGCCAGCACAGAAGGGTCTATGGGCATTTGCATATGATAATTTTTCTTTTATCTATGAATAAACTAAGCTTAATAAACCATCTCAACTCTAAGAGATAATTTATGTAAGTTACAAGGGGAAGCAATAAAAGTACAAAATGTTCTCTAATTCTTTAGAATTTACTCTAGAGCTTCAGATTAGCAAGTCACTTTGTAATATTTCTATCAAAGAAAGAGGAAACCTATCTTTTCATGCTAATGAAAAGGAGAAAGTTGGAATACAAAATTATCACTGGCAAAGACCTCAGGTATCAAAGAGAGACAAGTGACCTCAAAAGGCAAAATCAGTGCCTAAGACCTGGCAGTGGAACTTGACCACATACAAATAATATTTTATGAGCTATTTCTAGAAGATGAATTAGGTAGTCTCTAATTCTGCTATAACATTTGAAACAATTCATGCAACACGAGTTCACCAGGTGAGGGATAAAAGGAAAAAAATACAGTGCAAGAAGTTGTTGATTATTTAATGTATTCTCAGATACCAAATAAGAAGACTTAGTTGAAAAATCTGATGATAATCTCTTGTGGCTTTGAGTCTTTCACTCCCTAATCAGTAATTAATAGTTAAGGGCTTGACAAAGAAAATGTAGGAATCCCTGATCTTGGGTCAGTAGTTTCCTTTAAAGGCTCAGCAAGGTATTGGTTACAAATAGAAACACTCGGAGTTACATGTCATGTTTCTGTACCATCTTCGTGTTTTTTAAATTCCCTCTCTGTGGGAGTAAACAAACTGCTTTGCCAATGAACTTGCACTTCCCAGTTCAACTGTCATGATCTGTAGTCATCCCTCAGTATCCACTGGGTTTAGGACCCCAGTGTACACCAAAATCCATGGATGCTCAAGTACCTTATATAAAATGGCTTAGTATTTGCATATAACATGCACACATTCTCCTGTATACTTTAAATCATCTCTAGATTGCTTATAATATCTAATACAAACTAATGCTCTGTAAATAGTTGACAGCATGCAGCAAATTCAAATTTTTGGAACTTTCTGGAATTTTTTTTTTAAATTTGGATCAACCATTGGTTGAATTCATGGACATGGAACTCGTGGATTTGGTGGACCAACTGCACCTTTTTTATCTGTCTAAAGAGAGCATACATTCAAGTCTATCCCAATTCACTGGAGCAAGAGAGGTAAGGAGGATGATGGAATAAGGATATAATACCAATAGTAAAAAAGAATTATTTTTTAACCAAAAATAAAAGGTTAAAAAGTAAAACAACAACAAAAGGTTTAAAACATTTTTGAAAATTTGCTACGTAAATAAAAGTTAAAAACAGATTTTCGAAAGAAAGTTGGTGTTTTAACTGACAATAATAATAAAATAAAGAGCATTCCTGAACCAGCTTTCCTTCCCAGAACTGTGACTCAAGCTTCCTAAAGTTACACATCAGAAGTGTTCTTCTCAAAAAAGAAGCCACCTGGAAAGCGTGAGATTTCCCAAAAATGTTAATTGGCTAAATTGTTCTCCCCACCTGATTCCCACTTCCTAATGCATACCTGCACTGCCTGGAGCAACAGAAGGTTTAAAGCCAGTTATCCAGGTGAAGTGACCTTCTGGTTAGCACAAATCTGTTCTCCGGTCCCGATTTCCAAGAGTGGACATGTGCTGGGAGGGTGCAATGTGACACAGGGAACACGACCTGTATTAACTAGACTCAATGGTTCCTATGAATGCAGTAAAAGCGCTGTGCTAAGTACCTCATTTCTCAGAGGTATTCAAAAGAAATTTCTCCTCTATTTGGCTACCCAAATATATTTTCTTAAAACCAACTGCCAAAATGGGATGTTTATCTCTCTAGTAACCAAATTCAACCTAATTGTCACATGAGCCTAGAAGGAGGCTGTGTGTTAAGGAATTCCTTGTTTCTTGACTGATAATCCTAAGAAACCATTGGAGAGCCTCTGAGAGTGACTGCTTTACCTCTAGCACAAGAGGACAGCATTGTCCCAGGAAGAGCAGGGCTGGGCAAGATGTAGGATTTGGAAGAAGTAACTCTTTTCCCTCAGAGATAAAATCTCTACAGGCCAATTACACTGTGCTCGTTAGGCTTCTGTTACTTTTTCTCCTTCTCTATATGGTGATTCTCTCACAAACTCTCATCTGCTTTTAAAAGAATTTTAAAATGAGAATTCTGTTTTTCCTGATCCAGAAACATAAGAAGAGAATCTAAATCCCCAGTTCCCCTGGAGACATTCTCCTGTCTTTGCTGAAGTTGTAACTTGAGGAAGTTGTAGCTTGCCCAAGACTTTCTGTCCGTGTATTCATGATTGAGATTATTTGACCCAAAGTACCCAATTATTCATGGACCATCAGTGGGATCTTTGAGCAGTATCTCCTGTAACAAGGTTCTGAAGTTGTACATGAGTTAAGATCATATATTATCTTCACAACTAATGCAGCTATTTCACGGAACTTTCCCCCATTTTGTCTCACGATTGGAGGTTCCTTTTAACTGAGCATTGTCACATTATTTATTTTTGCATCTAGATGTCTTTCTTTGTATTCTGAAAATACTACAGAGATTTACTACCTACTTTAAGCAACTCAAATCTGATATCCATTCCACTGATAGACATTTAGGTTGTTTCTAGTTTGTAACTTTCTACCACTAATTCTTTAAAGATTACCCTGATATCTAAACTAAACAAAAACATCGCAAATTAAAAAGAAAGAAAGAAAGAAAGAAAACTACAGATCAAAATCACTCATCATCATAGAGACAAAAATACATTTAAAATACTGGTAAATTGAATCCAAATATATAAAAAATAATATATTATTTCCAAGTTGAGTTTATCCCAGAAATGCAAAGTTAGTACAAAATTCAATTGATCAATATTCTTCAAATGTGTCAAGACATGAAAGATAAGGAAAGATTCAACATGTTACAGAATAAAGGAGCTTAAAGAGAAATAATAAGCAGATACAACATGGGATCCCAGATAATGTTCTAAATTTTTTAAAAGTAATTAGTGAGAAAACTGATACTTTTTGAAAAATTAACAAATGTAATTTACCAAATCAAGAGACTACAGAGATTATGTATGTGTGTGATATCTCAATAGATTAGGAAAAATTATTTGACAAAATTCAATATCCATTAATGATAAAAACTAAGGAATCTAGAAATAGAAGAGAATTCCCTCAATTCTAAAAAAGGGCAAAGTTCTAATGATTAACATCATTCTTAATGGTGAACGACTGAATGTTTTTTCTCTGAGGTCCAGAACATTCAAGCATATTCACTCTCAACACTTCTATTCAACATTGTACTGAAGGTTCTATTCTGAGAAATAAGGAAAACAAAAGAAATAAAAGAAGAATCTATCAAGGGGAAAAAAATGGAAATCTAATAAGAGGTTTTAACAATGATAAAGGATGCATATCAATATGAAATGCTAAATTTTATTTCTATATTCTATCAATGAACAAGTGGATATTAAAATTATAATAAAGTATCATGTAAAATAGCATAAAATCATGGAATACTAGAGAAAGAGCTAATTAAATACATGCAACATTTATATCATGGAAACTATAAACTGATTAGAGACATTACAGAAACCTAAATAAATGGAAAGACATACCATGTTCATGGACTGTAGGATTCAATATTGCCTAGATGACAGATCTCCCCAGTTTGACTAATAAATTCAGTGTAATTCTAATCAAGTTTCCATTAGGCTTTTTTTAAACTTTTGATGAGCTAACTGTAAAATATATGTGGAAAACAAGGAACCTAGAACACAGACAAAGTAATTTTTAAAATGTAGAACCAATTTGGAGAGACATACTCTCTGATTTAAAGACTTACTATCAAGGTACAGGGATCTATACAGTATAACACTGCTTTAGCAGTAGAGATATGAGTCGGTGGAATACACAAGAGAGTCCAGAACTATTCCAAATTTACTAATTTATTCAACTGATTTTTGACAAAGATACTGAAATAATTTGAAGGAGAGAGCAATATTGACCATAATGGAGCTGAAAAAAAGAAGAAAGAAAAAGAGAGGAGGGGAGGGAAGAGACACTGGGGAGGAGAGGGGGAGAATATGAAACTCTCATGCACTTCTGGTGGAAATGAAAAATTGTAATGCCACTTTAAAAAGATTTTGATAGTTTTTTTAATAATAAGTATATAGTTGCCTTATATATTAGCAACCCAACCTCCAGAAATTCCCCTAAGAGAAATAAAAGTATTTGTCCATAAAAACACCTGTATGCTGATACTTATATCAGCTTGATTCATAAATGCCAAAATCTAGAGACAACCAAAATATCCATCAACTAGTGAATGTATAAACAAATTGCAGTACATCCACACAATGAGGCACTACTCAGCAATAAAAAGAAATAAACTAGTGATATACACAAGAATATGCATGAATCTTGATGGTGTTATTATAAGTGAAAGAAGACAGACACAAAAGGCTACATTCAATATGGTTACTTTTATTTTGACAGATGGAACGGGCAAAACTATACACACAGAAATTCGATTAGTGGTTACCTATGGCTGGGGGTGAGAAGAGGGCATTGGCCACAAATTGGGATAAGGGAACTTTTGAAAATATTCTATATCTTCTTTATGGTGGTTATAAATATTTGTCAAAATTCATATAACTATACACTTTAAAATGATGAATTTTGATGTATGAAAATATGCACCAATAAATATGCCTAAGAAAAGAGAGTGAAAAGGGGCAAAATCAGAGTGAAAGAAAAAGTACAAGTTCAATATACATTCGAAGGACAATATACAAAACTATAAATAAATTTATCTCAACATATTTGAAAACAAGTCAAATGGACAAATTTTTGGTAAAATACAATTTGCCAGAAGTTGATGGAATATAAAATAGCCTGAAGAAATATTCTAGAAGCATCAGAAAAATGAATTCTGTATTAAAATTAGTATTCTCACAAAGATAGCTGTAGACGTGAGTTCCATCAAACTTTCGTAACACCGAGTCATTGCAACCTTACACTTTTTTTCTTTTTCTTTTTTTTAACATTTTTTATTGATTTATAATCATTTTACAATGTTGTGTCAAATTCCACTGTTCAGCACAATTTTTCAGTTATTCATGGACATATACACACTCATTGTCACATTTTTTTCTCTGTGAGTTATCACAACATTTTGTGTATATTTCCCTGAGCTATACAGTGTAGTCTATTCTACAATTTTGAAATCCCAGTCTATCCCTTCCCACTCTCCACCCCCCTGGTAACCACAAGTCTGTATTCTCTGTCTGTGAGTCTATTTCTATCCTTTATTTACGCTTTGTTTTTGTTTGTTTGTTTGTTTTTGGTTTTGTTTTTTAGATTCCACATATGAGCGATCTCATATGGTAGTTTTCTTTCTCTTTCTGGCTTACTTCACTTAGAATGACATTCTCCAGGAGCATCCATGTTGCTGCAAATGGCATTATGTTGTCGGTTTTTATGGCTGAGTAGTATTCCATTGTATAAATATACCACCTCTTCTTTATCCAGTCACCTGTTGATGGACATTTAGGCTGTTTCCATGTTTTGGCTATTGTAAATAGTGCTGCTATGAACATTGGGGTGCAGGTGTCATCCTGAAGTAAGGTTCCTTCTGGATACAAGCCCAGGAGTGGGATTCCTGGGTCATATGGTAAGTCTATTCCTAGTCTTTTGAGGAATCTCCACACTGTTTTCCACAGTGGCTGCACCAAACTGCATTCCCACCAGCAGTGTAGGAGGGTTCCCCTTTCTCCACAGCCTCTCCAGCATTTGTCATTTGTGGATTTTTGAATGACGGCCATTCTGACTGGTGTGAGGTGATACCTCATTGTAGTTTTGATTTGCATTTCTCTGATAATTAGTGATATTGAGCATTTTTTCATGTGCTTTTTGATCATTTGTATGTCTTCCTTGGAGAATTGCTTGTTTAGGTCTTCTGCCCATTTTTGGATTGGGTTGTTTATTTTTTTCTTACTGAGTCATATGAGCTGCTTATATATTCTGGAGATCAAGCCTTTGTCGGTTTCACTTGCAAAAATTTTCTCCCATTCCGTAGGTTTTCTTCTTGTTTTACTTCTGGTTTCCTTTGCTGTGCAGAAGCTTGTAAGTTTCATTAGGTCCCATTTGTTTATTCTTGCTTTTATTTCTTCTAGGAGAAAATTTTTGAGATGTATGTCAGATAATGTTTTGCCTATGTTTTCCTCTAGGAGGTTTATTGTATCTTGTCTTATGTTTAAGTCTTTAATCCATTTTGAGTTGATTTTTGTATATGGTGTAAGGGAGTGTTCTACCATCATTGTTTTACATGCTGCTGTCCACTTTTCCCAACACCATTTGCTGAAGAGACTGTCTTTATTCCATTGTATATTCTTGCCTCCTTTGTCGAAGATGAGTTGACCAAAAGTTTGTGGGTTCATTTCTGGGCTCTCTATTCTGTTCCATTGGTCTATATGTCTGTTTTTGTACCAATACCATGCTGTCTTGATGACTGTAGCTCTATAGTATTGTCTGAAGTCTGGGAGAGTTATTCCTCCAGCCTCTTTCTTTCTCTTCAGTAATGCTTTGGCAATTCTAGGTCTTTGATGGTTCCATATGAATTTTATTATGATTTTTTCTACTTCTGTGAAACATATCCTGGGTAATTTGATAGGGATTGCATTAAATCTGTAGATTGCCTTGGGCAGTGTGACCATTTTAACAATATTGATTCTTCCAATCCAAGAGCATGGGATATCTTTCCATTTTTTAAAGTCTTCTTTAATTTCCTTCATCAATGGTTTATAGTTTTCTGTGTATAATTCTTTCACCTCCTTGGTTAGATTTATTCCCAGATATTTTATTACTTTGGGTGCTATTTTAAAGGGGATTGTTTCTTTACTTTCTTCTTCTGTTGATTTATCGTTAGTGTAAAGAAATGCAACTGATTTTTGAACGTTAATTTTGTAACCTGCTACCTTGCTGAATTCTTCAATCAGCTCTAGTAGCTTTTGTGTGGACCTTTTAGGGTTTTCTATATATAGTAACATGTCATCAGCATATAATGACACTTTTACCTCTTTTCCAATTTGGATCCCTTTTATTTCTTTCTCTTGCCTGACTGCTGTGGCTAGGACTTCCAGGACTATGTTGAATAGGAGTGGTGATAGTGGGCATCCTTGTCTTGTCCCAGATTTTAGTGGGAAGCTTTTGAGTTTTTCACCGTTGAGTACTATGCTGGCTGTAGGTTTGTCATATATAGCTTTTATTATGTTGAGATATGTTCCCTCTATACCCACTTTGGCGAGAGTTTTATCATAAATGGGTGTTGAATTTAATCAAATGCTTTGTCTGCATCGATTGAGATGATCATGTGGTTTTTGTCCTTTCTCTTGTTGATGTGATGTATTACACTGATTGATTTGCGTATGTTGAACCAGCCTTGTGTCCCTGGGATGAACCCCACTTGGTCATGATGTATAATCTTTTTTATGTGTTGTTGGATTCTATTTGCTAAAATTTTGGTGAGGATTTTGGCATCTATGTTCATCAATGATATTGGCCTATAATTCTCTTTTTTGGTAGTGTCTTTGCCTGGTTTTGGTATCAGGGTGATGGTGGCTTCATAGAATGAGTTTGGGAGTATTCCCTCCTTTTCAATCGTCTGGAAGAGTTTGAGAAGGACTGGTATGAGTTCTTCTTTGTATGTTTGGTAGAATTCCCCGGTGAAGCCGTCCGGTCCTGGACTTTTATTTGTAGGGAGGTTTTTAATTGCTATTTCTATTTTCTTTCTAGTGATTGGGTTGTTCAAGTGTTCAGATTCTTCTTGATTCAGTTTTGGTGGACAGTATGTTTCCAGAAACTTGTCCATCTCCTCTAGGTTATCCAGTTTGGTTCCATATAGTTTTTCATAATATTCTCGTATGATATTCTGTATTTCTATTTTGTTTGTTGTAATTTCTCCATTTTCCTTTCTTATTTTGCTAATTTGTGCTCTCTCTTTTTTCTTCTTTGTGAGTTTGGCCAGAGGTTTGTCGATTTTATTTACTTTTTCAAAAAACCAGCTTTTGGTTTGGTTGATTTTTTCTATGGTCTTGTTAATCTCTATTGTATTTAATTCCTCTCTGATCTTTATTATTTCCTTCCTTCTGCTGCTTTTTGGGGCTTTTTGTTCTTCTTTTTCTAATTCATTCAGGTGGTGGGTTAAATTGTTTATTTGAGATTGTTCTTCTTTTTTGAGGAAGGCCTGTATCACTATAAACTTCCCTCTCAGCACTGCCTTTGCTGTGTCCCATAGGTTTTGAGTGGTTGTGCTTTCATTATCATTTGTCTCAAGGTATTTTTTAATTTCAGCTTTGATTTCCTCATTGATCCATTGTTTTTTCAATAACATATTGTTTAATCTCCATGCTTTCCTTTTTTTCTCCTTTGTTTCTCTGTTGTTGATTTCCAGTTTCATGGCATTGTGGTCAGTAAAGATGCTTGAGATAATTTCTATCTTCTTAAAATTGTTGAGGTTTCTTTTGTGCCCAAGTACATGATCGATCCTGGAGAATGTTCCATGTGCACTTGAAAAGAATGTATATCCTATTTTTGGGGGGTGTAATGCTCTGAAAATATCCACCAAATCTAGTTTTTCTATTGTAGTATTTAATTTCTCTGTTGCCTTGTTTATTTTCTGTCTGGAAGATCTGTCTAGTGATGTTAATGCAGTGTTAAAATCTCCAACTATGATTGTATTCCCATCAATATCCCCCTTTATCTCTGTTAGTAATTCTTGTATGTACTTAGGTGCTCCTATATTGGGTGCATATATATTAACGAGTGTAATATCCTCATCTTGTATCACTCCTTTAATCATTATAAAATGCCCTTCTTTATCTTTCTTTATGGCCTTTGTTTTAAAGTCTATTTTGTCTGAAATCAGTACTGCAACACCTGCTTTTTTGGCTTTTCCATTTGGATGGAATATCATTTTCCATCCTTTCACTCTCAATCTATATGTGTCCTTCTCCCTAAAGTGGGTCTCTTGTATGCAGCATATTGAAGGTTCTTGCTTTATTATCCAGTCTGCCACTCTGTGTCTTTTGACTGGAGCATTTAGTCCATTAACATTTACAGTAATTAATGATAGATGTGTGTTTATTGCCATTTTGAACTTATCTTTGCAGTTGAATTGGTATATCCTCTTTGTTCCTTTCTTCTTCCTTTTGTGGTTTGGTAATTTTCCTTTGTAGTATCACGGATTTTATTTAATTTTTGTGACTCCTTTGTAAATTTTTGGCTTGTGGTTACCCTTTTTTGTAAATCTATCAACCCATTACTATAACTGTTTTTATTAAACTGATAGTAACATGATCTCAAACCCATCCTACTGTTAAAAAAATTTTAAAAAGAAAGAAAAAAATATTCTATATTTCCCTGCCTCCCTCTCCCACTCTCAGTGACTTGTATGTCTTCTTTTATAATTTCATGTTTACCTTATTTGTAATTCCTGAGTTATCACCTTTCTAGTTGTGTGTTTCTCATTTCTGTAGCATCCTGCTGCTTTTCTATTTAGAATAGCCCTTTCAATATTTCTTTTAGCATGGGTTTAGTGTTGCTAAACTCCTGCAGCTTTTTCTTGTCTGTGAAACTCTTTATTTCTCCTTCTATCCTCAAGGATAGCCTTGCTGGATAAAGGATCCTAGGCTGCATCTTTTTTTCATTCAGGATTTTGAATATATCTTGCCACTCCCTTCTGGCCTGCAGTGTTTGTGTAGAGAAATCAGCTGAGAGCCTTATGGGGGTTCCCTTGTATCTTACTCTTTGCTTTTCTCTTGCTGCCTTTAGAATAGTTTCTTTATCCTTGACTCTGGCCATCTTGATTATGATATGTCTTGGTGTGGGTCTATTTGGGTTCTTCCTGTTTGGGACCCTCTGAGCTTCCTGTACTTGGATATCTGATTCCTTCTTTAAGTTTGGGAAGTTTTCAGTCATGATTTCTTCAGAAACCTTTTCAATCCCCTTTGATCTTTCTTCTCCTTCTGGGACCCCTATTATGTGAAGATTGGGACGCTTTATATTATCCCATAGGTCCCTTATGCTATTTTCATTATTTTTTATTTGCTTCTCTTGTAGTTCTTCTGAATGGGTGCTTTCTATTGCCCTGTCTTCTAGATCACTAATTCGTTCCTCTGCATTATCTAGTCAGCTTTGCACAGCTATTAGATCATTCCTCATCTCTGTCAATGAGTTTACCCATTCTACTTGGCTCTTCTTTATAGCTTCAATTTCATTTTTGACATATTTTATATCTCTAAACACTATCTCTTTTAATTCCTTCAGCAATTGGATCACTCCTTTTTTGAAATCTTGATCTAGTAGGCTATTGATGTCTATTTTGTTGATCTTTCTTTCAGGGGATTTCTCTTGTTCTTTTAATTGGGAAAGGTTTTTCTGCTTCTTCATCTTGCTCCTACCTCTTTGGCACTGTGGTTTATGGAGTATCAGTTGTTTATTTTGGTCCTTAAGGATTTTATCTATCTGATGCCTATTTAGGAATAGAACTTAGGAAAAAAAGAAAAAAAAATAAGAGAGAGAGAGAAACAATTTTAAAAGAAGGGAGAAAGAGGATTTGAAAACAGTGTATAATGAATAATAGAAGAGTGAGTTGAAGCAGAGTATTAATCGGGTTGAGACGTCCTTTTGAAATCTTTACAAAAAAAGGGGGGGGTGATGAATAGATGTATTTGAAACCTGTGTCTAATCAATAGCAGGACATCAAAACCCAAGAGAAATAGAAATGAATTAAGAAGTAAAGATTAAGAGAGTAATAGAAAATAGAACAGGTAAAAACAGATTAAAAAAGGGGGGGGCGGTTTGTAGGTGTTCTTCTGGAGTCTGTGTGCTTTTAATGTGAAGTCTTTCTGTCTTCGTCCTGTTTTGGAAGCTCAGCTTGCTGTTTTCAGAGGCCCTCCATTGGCGCCCTCTTCTGTGCTGCTCCCAGCACCTGTCGGCAAGCAGATCGCGCCTCCTCCCAACACTGGGTCAGGTGCAGCTCTCTGCTGTGGGCGGGCGGGTCGCTGCCCCTCCGGATGCCGCAGTCAGATGTTGCAGACTGGCCGGGTAGGAGGGCGGGTCGTGCCCCCTCACAGCACCGCGGTCAGGGGCTGTGTTCCTGCCCGAAAGGCGGGGGGCCGCTCTCGCTCTACCTGTGCCGCCGGTAGCTCCGCTGCTCTGTGTGGCTGCGCGCTCCGCCCTGGTCGGCACTCCGCGGGTGGGCTCGGGGAAGACCGAGGGACAGCCCTGTCCCTGCTCCGAGCCAAAACCCAGCTCCTTGTTTGTCTTTGTGGAGCAAGTTCTCTGAGAGACCAGGATGGAAGGATCCTATCTGCCCCGGGCTGCAGGCCAGTCTCAGTCTGGCCTTTGAGGCTGCTAAGCCCTTTGGTGCGGATGCAGGTTTCGCCCCCGCCCCCGCCTGAGTGCTCAGTGCAGAGGATATGGCGGCTGCGCCTGAGCCCCGCCTCTCTTCCCTCGAAAACTTTCCGCGGGTTTTCAGAGATGGAGGTGTGCACCCTTCCCCCGAGAGCACATCAACCTTGCTGTTTTATGGAGGGCCCAGGTTGTTCTGCCCTGTGCACCCACAGCCACGGGGCGCAGCCCCTTGCGGTCCCCCGGGGCTGCCTCCGTGCAGCCACTTCCGTCCTCTGCCAGGCTTGTGCAGCCTGGCCCTGCCCGCGGCTGCCGGCCCGCGTCTCAGGCTGGGTGTCGGGGGGACGCTCTGTGCCCGTTTAACTTAGTTTTGTTAGTCAAGGGCTGCTCTGTACAGATCCGAGCCTCGGAGGCTCCCCCTCCATCCTGCTGGCCTCTCAGTTGGAGAGGGGAGACCCAGCGAGCGAGCGCCAGTCCTCCTTTGCCGCTCCCTCCCCGCGGGACCCATCCCATGCTGCTTTGCCTTTTGTTCTTTCTTTTTTCCTTTTCTCCTACCAGATTTTTGGCGTCTTTATCTTTTGAAGAGGGCGATGTTCTGTCGGAGTTCTGCAGGTGCTCTGGTTGGCTGAGTGGGTCTTTAGATGTGGGTTTTGGTGTATTTGTGGGAGAGGGTGAGCTGCGAGCGTCCTTCTACTCCACCATCTTCTCCATCTCTCAACCTTATACTCTTTAACAAGCATGTAGTTGCGCATTACACAAAGGTAGAGAGAGAAGGTAGTAAGACAACTATATTTTACTTGTCCCATGTTTTACTTAGCAATGGATGTGCCCTCATATGGAATTTTTTTTCCTAAAGGGATGCCTTTTTCTAGTTGGAACAAAGACCATGCCGGTCTTACTTAGCTGGGTCATGTGATGTCTACATTTATCCTGTCTTCATCACATAAGTTTATGATAATTCATCTTAAAGCAACATTATTCTCTTTTCACAAACTGGCTCTTCTTCCTAAATTCTATATTCACGTACCATGGGATCATATCTTTTCATTTCAAAAAAAAAAAAAAAAAAAAGAAAAATCAAGAAACTACCAGGGATTGTTCAAAGTCACAGTTTCCTTCCTCTTATATTGTCTTCTTATGGATCTCTAAATGTTCATGGGTTATCACAAGTTTTACTTTCACTTGACCCCTAGCAATGGTACTTAAATAGCACTTAAGATTTAGTGAGTGCACATAGCAAGTTCTTATATAATACTTATAACAGTACTTAAGTAATAGCTAGATGGCACTTGGTACTTGTGATCGCTCTTAGCAGAAATGCATCTCTGTAAAGCTGTCTGCAACAAAAATTTATTTTAAAGACCTTGTCTTGTCTTATAATGTCTCAGTAATTTTAAAGAAAATAAAATATCAAGCAAATTAAACTCTTGGTGGCCTTTCCAAATTCTCTCCTGACATTGGTGTTCTCATATTTTGAATAGGAATAATAATGCCAGACTTCCTTACCTTACTGGATAAAGGAAAAAGGAACAGGGCGATAGCCATCACGGCAATAATTTTTGAAAACGTGGATGTTTTAGTTTGAATTGTGTGCACATCCCCCAAATTCATATGTTGAAATTTTAACCACCAGTAACACAGAATGTGACTGTATTTGGAAACAGGATCTGTAAAGAGGTAATTAAATTAAAATGAGGTCATTGGGGTGGGCCCTAATCCAACATGACTGGTGTCCTTATAAGAGGAGATAAGACACAGACGTGCACAGAAGGAAGACCACGTGAAGACACAAGGAGAGCAGTCTCAGAAGAAAACAATCCTGCCAACACCTGGATCTTGGGCTTCTAGCTTCCGGAATTGTGAGAAAATACATTTGCGATTTAAGCCACCCAGTCGGTAGTGCTTCGTTATGGTGGTCTTACAGTGAATGAGTAAAACAACAGAAATGAGATGATGGATATTAAAGTACTTTAAAAACTAAAATAATTCTAACGTAAATTAATGTTGCCCAAATTAACAATAATAAAAGTAATGTTGGCACCCATATCTATATGCAGCAATTTTTCTCTTAAAAATGGTTTACTTTAACAAAGTCTAGAGAAATGAAATACCTTGCCCCAAATCACAAAGGGATTTAGGAAATTAGATCTAGCTAGCTCCAGAATTACCATGCTTTGAATACTGGGTTTTATAGAACATACTTTTTAAATACTATTTTTATTTTGTGTAAATAATTACTAACAATGGAGACAGTATATTTCATAGGCCTAGCTTTATCAAAAATTTCTCAAATAAAAATAGAATATCTTTTTCCACTGGAAGCCCTGGAGGTAAGAGGTTCTCCTCTGAGATCTTTATTTTCTCACTGCTAGAAGTAGTGAAACTTTTTAGAAGCAGAGAGGGACAGTGGTTCAGAACAAAGTTTCTAAGGCAAGATATCCTAAGCACCAGCTAAGAAAAGTGAAAAGATCTTGATAACCAGCTTAAGAGATGTTTTGTTACATTTGTCACAGTAAGAAAAATCTCTCTAGAAGCCAAATACAAATTATTTTTAGTAGGATTTAAAAACTCACAAAAGGGCTTGTTTCTAGCCTAGAGAGAAATCAGCATTGAATTTACCCTCCCACCTGAAGCAACTACAGATCAGGGGAAAAGATATTAAGTCACAATTTTCAAGGTAGTGGATATCAGGCAATGAAGGATAATGATCTTTGAGATATGGGAAAGAAATACCATGTTGACACTAATCGAAAGAAAGGTGAAGCCTCTGTATTAATACCAGTCCAAGTAGATTTCAGAGCAAAGAACACTACCAGGGATCAAGAAAGGCATTTCATAATAGGAAAAAAATTCAATTCATCAAGAATACAGAGTAATCATAAATACTGAGGTGCTTAATAGCAGAACTTCAAAACACATGAAGCAAAAACTGATAGAAATGAAAGAAGAAACTGGCAAATGCACAATTACAGAGATTTTAATACTTCTCAATAATTGATAGAAGTAGAAGGAAGGGAACAGTACCGAAATGGTAAGGAAATAGAAAACTTGAACAGCACTATCAACCTTGATCTAGTTGACATTTATAGAATGCCAATCAACAATAACAGAAAACATGGGTTTTTTAAATGTATGGAGCATTTATAAAGATTGAATTTATGATAGGTGATAAAATAAGTTTCTATAAATCAAAATGATTCAAGTCAAGAATATGTTAATATGTTAATGCCTCATAGCTCTAACAGAGGGCTTGGCTGCGGAAGGGCCACACAACCCAGGCTAAGCCAGCTTGGATCCATCTGAGACTTTCCTGGTAGAGCTGGCAGATAAGTCAGGATTTTGTCTCTCATATCATGTTGTGCATCTGGGACCTCTAAGGGTCACTTTTTCCATCTCATGGAGGAAATCTATGAGTGATAGACTAGAACAAGGCCCATGGAGAGAAGCAAAGCAAGAGGCAGGAAAAAATAAAGAGAAAAATAAACAAACTTAAAAATATTTTTCGGACTCTGGATTCATTTAGATACTTACAGTCTAGATTCATGATACCACCAGTTCACTACTATATTCCACAGTTATTTACTTTACTTAGTTGTTAATTTTGTTTAGGCCAATTTGTTTTCGGTTTTATCACTTGGAATTATAATAGTCCTAACTATAGTGGTTACATGATGGCTCTGTGGGTTTTTGACATCTTCAGCTAGTACTGACCCACACACAACAGACTTGAAGTGTCAAAACACATTGTGGTATCCCAAAAGGAGTGGCCTTGCTGAGATTTAGGATGACTTTGGATTCAGACAAGCCAAGGTTGAACTGAATCTAGGTTCAAGGGGAGATTTCTAGCTGTCTGAAATAGCATGAGTTATATATACTTGAAACTCATTTTTTTCCTCTGTACAATGTGGGTAATAGTATCTGTATTTTGAAGAGGTATTAATACAAATTTATAGGATTTACGAGGCCTTTAAACTTTAAAATTTGTAAGTAGAGCACAGATTTAGCTAAGATAGCTCTGTTCTTTCAAATTTTTATGACTTTAACTTAAATATCATATTTATATAACTGATGGGAATTCAATACCCCCTTTACAACTTTGTAGACCTCTTGGCTCCCAAAAAGTGAATAAACATGTGTGAAACAGTACTACTAATAGCACCCCACAAAACATAGTCACTAAATTAAAACTATATAAAATAGGGGATCAAATATCTAGACTGCTCAGAGGGGTTTGGTGAGGAAGTACCACAGCACTGCCACCAAGGACTTGGCCAAAGTTTAACAGGGTGTCCTGTGACTAAGGTCCCATAGCAGGATAAACTCAACAACATTCAGTTGTCCATACCCAAGGGGCTGTAAAGGCCAAAAAAAGGGTAGAAACAAATTGGGCAGAAGGAACTGCTTAGATAGAATAAGTCAAAGTAGACAAAGTCCAGGGATACAGACTAAGATATGCAAAAACAGATGGGACAGACATCAAGTCCACAGTGAATTAACCCTAGACTATTTGTCGTCTGTCCTCTGAGCTTATGATTCACTTGTGAGTATTGGTGTTCAATGAAGGAAGAGTTCTCTACAGATAGAGCAGTATTTCTCAAACTTTCATTCATTATTATCCCCCTAAGGAAATTTTTCAGACATCTTTCTCTTAATCACCCACCCCCATGAAAATTTAATGCCATAGATATACTGTATATCTGTTTATATACTGTGTATCTATTTATATAGACCCTTTGAAGGACCTTAAACCATTCAAATATCTAAGATATTTTTGTCCCCTCTATGAAGATCAATTTTCATCCCTTTGGGGGTGATATCTCTCCCAATGAGAATGCATGAGACAGAATTTGTTCTTTGTTGTCAAAAACTAGAGGTCCATTTTCCAGACACTTTTCTGACATCTACTCTTCTGTTAGATCCCTTAGATTGTTTGGGGTGGAACAGCTAGTTGGCCTAAAACATTTGCCAGAGTGTCATGGAGGACAGGAGGTGGGGGAAATTGGAAAGATACTCTACTAGAAAAAAAAGATAATAGCTAACAGTTACCAAGTGCTTTTTGTGTGTCAGCCACTTGACTAAGTGCTTTACATATAATATTCCATTTTATCCTCTCAAAATTCTCATGAGGAGCTTATCATTCTTCATAAGCTATGAAAAAGAAAGCTTAGTCTTAAGGAGGTTTTGTACCATGTCCAGGATTGCACTTACTGTTTTATTATCTTGCTATGTTTTGACGAAGAAGATGCAGAAGGCTCACAGGAGTCAGGAAACTGCATACGTACAGGGATAAGACATTTTCTGTAAGATGGGAAAAAAACCCTCATGATGCTGAGAATCAGATTTCACTGAGAACAGCCTAACTCCGAGTTGGAACTGGAAGGACAACCAAATCTCAACACTCTGACAAGATACACAACCACTTGGCAGTGTGCACCTATATTTTAGAGCACAGATGTAGGTCTCAAAATTCTAGATTTTAGTGGGATGAATGGGGGAGAACCTGATGGTCCTCAATATCAGAATAAGGGACAATACAAAGTGAAAAATTCAGTTTGTATTTAAGGAAATGTATCCCCAAAAGACCTATCACTGCAGTTAAACGCTGCTAGGGCTAAGAAGTAATACAAATCACCCAATTAGTACTCAGCAAATACCTAAGATGGTAATCAATGCATGAATCACCTTCTCCACTCAGCCATCAGTACGGAGCCCTTAGATCTTGGGCAACTGAACCTAAATGACTGTGAGAAATGAGATGCTTTCTGAAATGCAAACTGAAATGGGAACCATTTCATTTTCTCTTAGAAGCCTTCACCATTATAACCTCAGTCTACATGAGGGGAAAAAAAATTCCTTCTTCCTTTGAATTCCAGAGCCTTTTCTGTGCATACCTTGTGTTATAATTTTTCATTTTTATTCTATAATGGAGTAGTAAACTATTGTCCATAGGCCAAATTTGTCCTGTCATTTGTTTTGTATGGCTCACAAGAAAAGAACAGTGTCTCATATTTTTAAATTATTGAAAAAAATCAAAAGAATAATAATATTTTATGATGGGAAAATTATATGAAATTCAAATTTCAGTGTCTATATATTAAAATGTATTGGTACTAGCCACACTTGTTTTTTTATATGTATTATCTATGGCTGTTTTAGTGCTGTGATGGCGAGGTTGAGAAGCTGTGATTTATACTATATGGCCCAGGAAGCCTAAAACATTTTCTGTCTGGCTTATCACAGAAACAGTTTCCCAACCCCTGCCCTGGACTGCAAACTTCCTGAGGTAGTGGCCATATCTAAACACAACTTTGATACCCCAAATTCTTACAACAGTCTTCAACAAAATCAATGCTCAAAAAAATGATCATCTGTCACTTTATATCAGAGAAGCCTGAGACTAAAGATAAAGTTGGTCATGTTAGAGAAAAATTTGACCACAAGACCTTGTAATTGAAGATGCTGGGATGTAATTCAGAGGCACTCCAGGCAGAGAGAGGTGTCCACGGGTAAAGGAGGCACATTTATCTCTACCCTATCTGGATGGTTAAACTTCTGGATCTCTTCCACAGCATCCTCAGCAGTGGGGGCGCCATCTTGCTTCACAGAGAAAATACATGCCCGTGGAAACCCTTCAAGTTCTAATCACCAGCTCCCAAGTACAAACCAACAAAGAGCCAACCAACTGATGTAATAAAGAGAGAGAGAGAGAAAAAGGGAAGTCCCTCTTAGAGTTTCAGCAGAGGGAGAAGACCAACTGTTATCACATTCTTCGTCTTCTTCCTTTACTTATCCCTTGTTTGATCATTTCTTCTCCCTCTTTTATCTCATTTAGATCCTTGGAGGCCAGGTGCACTCACAGACCATGACAGTTCACAAGGCCTTGTGTCTGAGAGGCGGAGCACAAAGAGGCCCTTAACGTGGAGACGTGAGAGTAACATCAGCACTGCAGACCGACCTGTCCTGATAGCCCCAAATCCACACTAGCGCTGCATTATCCTCCACTGCCTTACCTAAGGAAACTGCTCTTCTTAGATTAACCATGTCTTGATACTGTATTCATATATCTCCTTATTTATTTGCTTATTTTTTCCCAAAGTTTCAAAGAAAAGAAAGGTTTGATGAATTTTCAAAAATTAGACAATTTTACCTTCTGCATGATTCCCAATATATATACAATAATTTTCTTATCAAATTATTCATATGCTATTTAGTAGTAAATGAATTTCATATTTTCCTTAAATAATACCATTCGGTACATACAACTCTTAGTTCTATTCTTATCAGAGTAAAATAAGGACTTAGTTAATGTTTCTCCCCTCAAATATTTTCATTACTCAGACTCTATATATCCACATAAAGTAGATCCTACACAAAGACATTTTAATCAGCCTTGATAGCAACACCCTCCTTAGATGAGTGACACACAATTACTGGATATGACTACATACACCACACATTGTTTTAAGTGAGTGTTCAAATATGAAAATGTGTTTTGCTCACAATGGAAACACAATAGCACCTTTAAAATGTGGATGAATAAAACCAGTGTTTCAAGGCAAGATCCATGAATAGGTCCACAATTACGAAGAGTATGAAAAATCAAAACAATAAGTGATATTTCCTCAATTATGTCAGTGTCAGATACCATGTACACATACACACCGTATGCGGAGAGAGCTGATGGCTACTCTGAAGCTTTATTAAGTTGCACAGTCTTATATAGCAAAGAAGAATGACAAGGGAAATGGTTAACAGGCAGTGTCTGGCTCAAGGTCAGAAGACCGTTTATGTTTTGGTAAATCATGTTCGTGTTGGCACCAACGAGCCTTACAGCTTATCAGGGCGGAATGTATGAGAAACGGCTGCTTCACACACAATATTCTTCTTGGACTCAGGCGGCTGTGCCTGCCTTAGGTTGCCCCCCTCTGGGGATCTTACCCATCCTTGGCTAACCAGCCTTCTCACCTCTTGAGTCTGCAGCTTTTTATAACTTGTTTACCATTCTGGCCCAAGGCTCGTTCCTTTGTTCCCACATTCGGGGGCCAACAAATTACTCTCAGGCCATACGAATGGACATTGAGTAACGGTGGGAAGTTCTATTACAGCAGTGCCTAACTCCACTGAACATGCTGCTCTGACATAAAAATACTCCTACATCCTATAGCCTAATCCAACCTCTCAGCCTCTACCCAAGTACACCAGTACACGCTTCATCACCTCCTCCCTGGTTGCCATGGCAATGAAGCTGATGTTTGTCATATCTGAGTTGGGTGGGAGAACACAAAGGCAAAGCTCTTTTCTCTAAGTGATGCTCATGATTCATTAAGTTGCCAGTTTTGACGTTAATCCAGATAATTGCCCTAGTAGTTTCTGCCAGGCCCCCTTCACTTCCTTATTCCTGACACTGTAAATCAGGGGGTTCAGCATGGGTGTCAAAATGGCATAGAAGACAGAGACCAACTTCTCCTGAAGGACAGAGGGGCTGGAACTGGGCTGGATATAAGTGAAAATGGCCATGCCATAGCACAGGACAACCACCGTCAGGTGGAGGCACAGGTGTGGAAGGCCTTCTCTCTCCCCTCCGTGGACCGGATCTTGAGGATGGTGGAGATGATCTTGATGTAGGACAAGAGAACCAGGCAGAAAGGGGTCATCAGCAACACAATGCTAGAAACCACGATTGCAACCTCATTGGAGGACGTGTCCACACAGGCCAGCCTGAACATAGAAAGGACTTCACAGGATATGTGATCAATATACTTGTTTGTGCACATGGGCAACTGAAAGGTGACAGCAGTATGCATGAGAGAGTTGACAGAGCCACTGACCCAGGATGTGACGGCCAACCTAGCACAGAGCCCTCCGTGCATGACGACCGAGTATCTCAGGGGGTCACACACAGCCACGTAGCGGTCGTAGGCCATCACTGCCAGGAGAACAAACTCAATCCCACCCAGGCCCAGGGAGAAAAATAGCTGGGCTGCACAGCTCACAGGTGGGATTCCTTTACGTTCTGCAAGAAAATGCACCAGCATCTGAGGGATGATGCTTGTGGCATAAGAGACATCAACAATGGAGAGGTTGGTGAGGAAGAAATACATGGGGGTGTGGAGCCGGCTGTCCAATCTGATCAGAAGAACAATGAGGAAGTTTCCCAGCACAGTGACCAGGTACATGACTGAGAACAGGACAAAGAGAGAGATCTGTGTGTTCCAGTCACTGGACAGGCCAAGGAGAATAAACTCTCTCACCCAAGTCTGGTTATCTTTTCCCATTAAAAAATATGAAGATTCCTGGAGAATGTCATTCTAAGTGAAGTAAGCCAGAAAGAGAAAGAAAAGTACCATATGAGATCACTCATGTGGAATCTAAAAAAAGAAAAAGAAAAAGAAAGAAAAGAACTTAAGTACAAAACAGAAACAGACTCATAGACATAGAATACAAACTTGTGGTTGCCAAGGAGGAGAGGGGTGGGAAGGGACAGACTGGGATTTCAAAATTTGGAGATACTGACAGGCATATGCAGAATAGATAAACAAGATTATACTGTACAGCACAAGGAAATATATACAAGATCTTGTGGTAGTTCACAGCAAAAAAAAATGTGACCATGAATATATGTATGTTCATGTATAACTGAAAAATTGTGCTCTACACTAGAATTTGACACAACATTGTAAAATGACTATAACTCAATAAAAATGTGTAAAAAATCTGAAGATTATTAATTGGCAGAGAGAGTCAGAAATGACAGAAGCTATTGAATCAAAGAATCATAAAAATGGTTCTTTTATCACCACATACTGTATGAATCTGGCCAGCCTTAGTCAGATATTTCAGATCATTTATGGGCCAAGATGCAGGCTTTATACAATACACATTATATCTGTATCAGAGATAGGCCAGTGCTTTCATAAGAACACAATATAGTCTTCGCGAGACCCAGTTAAATCTTGAAGATAATGCAGTACAATGTTGGTACAAAGCTATATCTTTACTAATTTACCTCCGATTCTAGGACATGGAAAGGATGGTAGGTGACAGTAATAGGTAAAATCACAAACAATGAAGAATAACCTGGCATGAAAGATGAAAAACAAACAAAAAAGCTACCTTAAATATGTCAACTAGACCCATTATGATGAAATGGATAAATCTATTATAAAAGGAAATGCTGGGAAGAGGGAGGAACTTGTAGAAACATCTGGAATCAGAGAATCTGGGTTTGAAAGCATATTTTATTTAGCAGCCATATGATTATGGCTTGGTGACAAACTTTAATATACAAGAAAGGTAATATTAGACAACTTTCAAGCACATGTAAGCTCACATGTAGGTAACTACGGAGAAAGTACCTTGTGAACTGTTCCTAGTCGCAGTGCTATGGGACTGGGAGTACTGGCAGTAACATGGCCTCTGCCCTGGGGGAAAAGGCAGCAAATGTGACCTTCCTCGATCTCCTCTATAAATTCAGACACATATAAAATATATTTAAAAAAAATAAAGTTGTAGGCAACATTTAATGAATCTTAGGGCTTAGGTTAATGGGACACTTTGAGAACTTTCCTTTCTTTTGGTATTTCTGACAGACTCTCGTTTCTTCAGCCTGAAAGGGATGAGGTGGGAAAGAGAATTTTAATTGTGTCCTGTTTTATTTTCCCTCTTCAACTTACTGCTATTAATAATCTACCCTTTGTATATTGGTTCAAAAGAAAGCAAAGAAGGGTATGAACGTTTAGACTTTCTCAATATAAGAGGGAAAGGAAAGCATATGGTTAAGGGCCCTTTCTCATTGCTCAAGGCAGAGAAGAAGGTATGAATTCTCGCAGATATACGTTGGAATAGAATTTCCCTTTTGTTTTCTTTTGCCCAAGAAGTGTTTTTCAGTAGACCTAATATGTTTTAATATCAGTTTTGAACATAAAATAGAAATATTTTAAATTTTTAGACATATCTGAAGCACGGACTCATTCTTACTATTCCTCCAAGCCTGCCTGTGCACTGACGTCCTTTCCTTGCAGTGGACAAAGCAATGAAACCAGGACAGAAAGGCAGCAAAGGAGACTAAGAGCACAAACGGAGCAGCTTGTCTCATCTCAGAACCCATAAAGGGGTTGGGCCAGGGGCTCTGAGCAGAAAGGGGAAGACAAAACAAAACAATTAGTTCTACAAATGCCCTTCTCATTCATGATTCAGACACATACATTTTCATAAACCTCCTCCCTAATGTCCTCCTCAGAACTTGACCTCCCCTTTCAATAGTTCCTTCTTTCCTGCTGTATCATGCTAGTCTCATCACTTTGCTTCTCTCAAGCATGATCAATCTGAAAAAAAAAAAATGTCTACTTGCCTGGAAACCAGAGCTGAACAAGGACTGAGTTAAGAGTCAGCCCTATTTAGCCCTCTCGCCTGTATAAGTTTGTTTGTGTTCTCTAGATGGCAAAATAGGAGGTTCCCATGGATGCATCAAATAAACACCTACACACAGATCAGTTCCCTTTGAGAGAAATCCAGAAACTAGTCGTGAGACTCCTACACATTAAATGACTGAAAAAATACCCACTTCAAAACTGGTAGAAGAAGCTGAGACACATTCACTGATGGCCACACTTGATTATCCTACCCTGGTAACTGTATTACAAACTTAAAACCATCTAACAATACCTTCCACTTCTACTGGCTGACAGCTTCATAAATTACCTCGTCCCTTTCCCCCACATTATGAAGAAGAAAGCACTGAAAAAACTTAGCAGGCATGTACACTCTAGAATTCCTCAGTGTCTCATCTTCCAGAATTATACCCCTTCCACCATTCATACCAATTCAGAGAGTGTGGATGGATAAACCTTGGCTAAACCTCAAAAATACAATCTCAAAGTGTCAGGCTTGCAGGTGAGCCCATTACCCATATTATATCCCATTCATTGTAGAGATGACAGCTTTAGCTAAGGGATAAAAAGCCAAAAGCTTTTGTCTCTCCAGAGAGTCTGTGCATCATCTTATGTAACACTCTTTTAAGGCTTAATCACATTGGCCTTCTTATTGCAGTCCTCTGCAATCTCAGCAGAGACAAATAGATTTCCTGAATACAGAAGCAGAGCACATGAAGGTAGGTCCCACAACCCAAGGATATGCTTTCTTTCATGCTAGTCAAAGCAGAACCATACCTTTTCACGTTTGAGTAGTCAACAGAAATGCACTTTCACTTAAAGAGTCATATGGCCTGTGGCTGAATACTTGGTGGTTGTATATACACTAAATGCCTCCAGCATAAGCAGAAATATTTGCATCATCCTAATGCCTGAAACAAAAGATCCCAGGACCACTTAGCTAGGTGAAGTTTCAAATATGGTTTTATAATCTGAGAGGACAGTCAGCTTTTCTTCTTTGTGGTCTTATTATCTACATCATATCTAAATTTTATTGTCTGACTTTTCATATAAACTGAGTCCAATTATTGAGACAGTTTCTCCAATATGTACAAGTCTGAAATTTACCACTGATGACATGTTACCATGATTTCATTTGTAAATACTCACCTTCTTTATATCACTTGTCCCCTATAGATAAGACTCGGGTATTTTTTGCAGTGTAATTAATTCCCTGTCTGGTAAATCTACATAGCACACTCTCTACAGCTCATTCTAGAGGCACTGACCCTGAAATGAGAGTCAGGAGACCTCATTTCTAGTCCCAGGTCACATTCTCAGTATTTATGAGTTTAAGCAATCCATTTGATAATTTTACATTTCAAATTTCTATCATTGAAAGGAAAATCCAAATACTTTGAGAAAAGACACTTTAAAGCTATTGATAATTTATCTTATCTGGAAATGTAATATACTTCCATAGGTTCAAGAATATCAGTATCTAATAATTATTTTATAGATGTGTCTTCCTGAAAAAAAAGATGCAGAATTCATCCATAGAAACTCCAGTCTTTAACTGTTCACCATCGCTCCCCCATTCCCCTCTGTTTCAATCTTTCTCCTCCCAGTATTTAAGTTTGGAATTGAGAAACCTTTACAATCCAATACCACAGAAGCCTCCAGCTTCTGGGAAGCTGCATTATCCTGCTACATTTGCTATACTCTTCAGAGTGAGAAGATTCCACACTCATGGTTCATATCTCCGATCCAAAGTCCCTAACAGATCAGATCAGATCTGTTGCTGCCTCTATAAAAACCTCTGCTTACACCCACCCTCTGTTACTACCTCTGTCATGAGCTTTCAGACGTTAATTAGTGCCAGACAAAATGAGCATGTCTTCTCTAGTCGTGGTTTATGCTGCTTTCTAAAGGGTGCTGTCCCCCCAAAAAGTGATGGACCATCAAAGTTGAGTCCCAGACTCCTTGGTTTCCAGGCTAAGAATTCACCCGGGACTAGCTTAGAGTGGAAGGGAAATTGCTGGGAGCAAGTGCACAGGTGCCCCACAATTGGCTCAAACGCGAACTAATAAGGTTTCTCAGTGGCTGAATCAGCGATGTGGGCTGACAGGTTCCCCTCAGGGGCTTTAAGTGTCAGAGGGTTAATTGTTGCTACCACTCCTAATTATCAAGGGCAGGGCCTTGATGTCTCCCTTCTCCTCCCTGTGGAAGGTGGTTTTCCAGCCTCTTCAAACCACAACAATCCACGGAGGGCTAAGTCAAAATTCTAAAAAGTTAGAGATGCCGTCTTCCTAAGGATGGGATATTCTTGTACAGCCCAAATGTGATATTTAGCCTTCAATACCCCTTTTCTGGTGAGCAGTAAGTAGACCTGCATCCAAATTAATTAAAAAACCCAGTTATACCCTTTGGCTCCAGGATACCTTCATCTCTCCTTCTGAAAATAAAGTGTGCTTCATCTCATTTCATGAGATATGTGCACAGAGTCTAATGGACTGCAGTGAGCAATGAAAGGATGGACGAACACCCAAGTACATCTCCTACACTGGTATTCAACTTTTAAAAACAGTAACATCGCATAGATAGATTTGAGACTCCAAATAAGATCCCAAAAAAGAAGATGAAGGAAATTTTATGATTTAAAAGGAGAAAAGGAGGAAAGGAAAAAGGCATCTGAAATTAACTTTCTCTACCTCTTCAAATCTTTAATTTTTATAAAAAGATTCAATGTAATTTTGACAAAATGCAGTCACATTAACATTCTCTAATACATTCTTTATGCATCATGCTCACTTTAAGTGAGTCATTTATCTCCCAGGCAAATACTAACAACTCTCAACATCACTATACATATCCACTCATTTACCCAGCCATCTACAATCATCTCATTACTCTCTCATCCCTTTGCTCATCTGCTCATCCAACCATTTATGCATTCTGTAAATCATCTACATCATAACCTGCCTATATCCTTATTATCCATTAATTATAAACTCAAAACGTTCTAGTCCTCATCCAATGAATTATCCATCTACTAATCCATGAACACATTCCATCACGATCCCATGGCTTCTGACATTACAGTGCCCAGTGACTCTGTCAAGGCTTCTGTGATGTCCCAGGCAATAGAAAGGGAAAGTGGAGAGGCTTCTGATGCTTCACCTGAATTTCCAAATCTCACAGAATTGACAGACTGGTTGCATATTTTCTCTGAGCAAAGTTAGAAAAATTCCATTACCGTGAGGGTTCTGGTCAGTATCTAGAACTTCACATCACTACTGGCTTTCTCCTCTCATCTGCAGACAACAGAGGTCAACTCCCAAAGGCCAAGCTTTTAACAAGGACTCACAACTTCTCACTCACTCCTGCTCAAAACCTGGGGAAATCTGCCTCCTCATCCAACCTCTATCATTCAGCAAATTACATCAACTCTTACTTCAAAATGTCTGCTACATGGACCCTTACTTTCCGTGATTAATGCTGCTGGTCTCAGTTACTTTAGCATTTTGTTTCTAACTGTGACATAATTCAGTGCCTTTCAAGGTATGGTAGGCTTCATTCTATGCAGACTTGCTGAATTAGAAACTATGCAGATAGGATCCACAGATTGTGTTTTAAGGAGCCTCTCAGGTTTTCTGATGGAATAAAACACTTTTCAGGTGTTTCTGAGAGAATGAAATTTGAGAACTACTGTAGCAATCTACTTGGTAGACCACTGTCACATTGATCTTTCATTGTAACACTTTACCCCACTTCACAATATTTAATATAAAATTTCCAATGACTTTAATCCCATATTTCAACTGAGAGTGAAGAATTCCAAAGACATCCACAATCTCAAGGTTCCCCTGCTTCTCTCCCATGTGAGCCCTCACCCATCCTACAATTCCTGCTGTTCCCCAAAAGGAAATGCTCTCTCTTCCGACCAGGAAGTTTATCTTCTAGGTGTCTACTTAAAATTGAAATAATTCCTTCAAGAAGCATTTGTGACAGACACACTAACATTTACTTTCGATCTGTAGGCCTAGGTTTGCAAGAAGAGCATAAATATACCACATTATTTCTTTCAAACACTATGTATATAATTTGGATAAGCTGATTCCAGGTAAGTGGTTTCTTTGACCTAATATTCCTCACCCTAAAGAGTATTGCCATTGTTATATTACTTAGTTGAAAATAGCACCCACCACCTAAAAACTATTAGACTAATAAATGAATTCAGCAAGGTTACAGGATACAAGATTAAAATACAGAAATCTGCTGCATTCCTGTACACTAATAATGAAAAATCAGAAAGAGAAAATTTTTTAAATCCAATTTAAAATTGCATCAAAAAATAAAATATCCATGGAGGTGAAAACTATAAAACACTGATGAAGGAAATTGAAGATGATTCAAAATACGGAAAGATATCCCACTTTCTGGATTAGAAGAATTAATATCATCAAAATGGCCATACTATCCAAAGCAATCTACAGATTTAATACAATCCTTATCAAAATGCCCAGGACATTTTTCACATAACTAGAACAAGTAATCCTAAAGTTTATGTGGAACCACAGAAGACCCAGAAATGCCAAAGCTATCCTGAGAGGAAAGAACAAAGCTGGAAGTATAACCCTCTCAGACTTAAGACTACACTAAAAAGCCACAGTAATCAAAACATTATGGTATTGGCCAAAAAAGAGACATATAGATGGGCAGAATAGAATAGAGAGCCCAGAAATAACAGGCCCACACAGCTATGGTCAATTAATATACAAAAAAGGAGGCAAAAATATACAGCGGAGAAAAGATAAGCTCTTCCAGTGGTGCTGGGAAAACTGGGCAGACACATGTAAACAATGAGATTAGAACATTCCCTCACACCATACACAAAAATAAACTCAAAATGGTTTAAAGACCAAATGTAAGACCTGAAACCATAAAACTCCTAGAAGAGAACATTCGCAGAACACTAAGCATAAATTGTAGCAGTATTTTCTTGGATCAATCTCCAAAGGCAAAAGAAATAAAAGCAAAAATAAACAAATGGGACCTAATTAAACTTAAAAGCTTCTGCGCAGCCAAGGAAACCATAGACAAAATGAAAAAACAACCTACCAAATGGGAGAAAATATTTGCAAATGATATGACTGATAAGGGGTTAATATCCAAAATATATAAACAGCTCATACAACCCAATATCAAAAAAAAAAATAATCGAATCAAAAAATGGGCAGAAGACTTGAATAGCCATTTTCCCAAAGAAGACATACAAATGGCCAACAGGCACATGAAAAGATGATCAGCATCACTAATTATTAGAGAAATGTAAATCAAAACCACAAATGAGGTATCACCTCACACCTATAAGAATGGCTATTATCAAAAAGCTGACAAGTAACAAATGTTGGAGAGGATGTGGAAAAAGGAAACCTTAGTATACTTTGGTGAGAATGTAAATTAGTGATTCTACTATGGGAGACAGGATGGCAGTTCCTTAAAAAACAAATAGAACTACCATATGACCCAGAAATTCCACTGTTGGCTATATACCTGGAAAAAAATGAAACAGTAATTCAAAAAGGTTGTATGAATTCCTATATTCATAGCAGCACTACTTGCAGTAGCCAAGACATGGAAGCACCTGAAGTGCCCATCAACAGACAACTGGATTAAAAAGATGCAGTATACAAACAATGTGGAATATTACTCAGCCATAAAAAAGAATAAAATACTGTCATTTACAGCAACATGGATGGCCTAGAGAATATTATGCTGAGTGAAATAAGTCAAATAGGGAAAGACAAATATGTATGATATCACTTATATCATTAAAAAATAATATAAGTAAATGTATATGCAAAATAGAAATAGACTCACAGATAAGAAAATAAACTTGTGGTTATCAAAGGGGACAGGGGAGATGGAAGAAGTGGGATGGGGGCAGCAAATTGGGAGTATGAGATTAACAGACACAAAGTATATAAAATAGATGAGTAACAAGGATATACTGTATAGCACAGGAAATCATAACCTATTATCTTGTAATAACCTATAATGGACTATAATCCACAAAAACCCTGAATCACTATGCTGTACACCTGAAATAAACACAATATTGTAAATCAACTATACCTCAATTAAAAAATAAAAACAATAAAAAATAATTTTAAAATAAATTTTAAAAAATAGCACCCATTTCCCTGTTTTCCTCTGTCTGTTAAAACAGACCTTAAATTCATCTACAAAACAGAAACAGACTCACACAGT